>NC_079193.1:3253945-3292570 GCF_029499605.1 Hyla sarda | reverse complement strand
TTGTTCTGATCAGACTTATTGATCACTTTTTATTCACTTTTTTGTGGTATAAAAAGTGATCAAAAATGCGCTATTTTGGACTTTGGAATTTTTGGGCGCGTACGCCATTGAACGAGCGGTTTAAAAAGTGGTATATTTTCTTAAATCGGACATTTCCGCACGCGGCGATACCACATATGTTTATTTTTATTTTTATTTACATAATGTTTTTTTTTATTTCTGGAAATGCCGGGTGATTCAAACTTTTATTAGGGGAAGGGATAATTGAAAGGGTTAATGATTTTTTTACACTTTTCTTATGCCATATTATAGCTCCTATAGGGGGGGGAGGGGCTATAACTGATTGTTCCCTCTCCATAGGAATGGATCAATCAGTGTTTTCGGCGATTGAATGCTCAGGCCTGGATCTCAGACCTGAAGCATTCATTCGGCGATCGGACAGCAGGAAGGAAGGTAAGAGACCTCCTCCTGTGCTACAGCTGATCGGGATGATTATACCGCGGCGATCCCGAACAGCTCCCTGAGCTAGCCGGGCACTTTTACTTTCGTTTTTAGCCGCGCGGCTCAGCTTTGAGCGTGCGGCTAAAGGGTTAATAGCGCGCGGCACAGCGATCAGTGCCGCGCGCTATTAGAGGCGGGTCCCGGCTTCACTATGACGCCGGGCCCGCCGCGATATGATGCGGGGTCACTGTGTGACCCCGCGTTATATCGCAGGACCGGGACTCATGACGTATGCATACGTCATGGGTCCTTAAGAGGTTAAAGGGGTACTCCGGTGGAAAACTTTTATTTTTTTTAAATAAACTGGTGCCAGAAAGTTAAAACAGATTTTTAAATTACTTCTATAAAAAAAATCTTAATCCTTCCAGTACTTATTAGCTGCTGAATCCTACAGAGGAAATTATTTTCTTTTTGGAACACAGATCTCTCTGCTGACATCATGACCACAGTGCTCTCTGCTGATCTCTGTCCTTTTAGGAACTGTCCAGAGCAGCATATGTTTGCTATGGGGATTTTCTACTACTCTGGACAGTTCTTAAAATGGACAGAGGTGTCAGCAGAGAGCACTGTGTTCATGATGTCAGCAGAGAGCTCTGTGTTCCAAAAAGAAAACCATTTCCTCCGTGGTATTCAGTGGCTAATAAGTACTGGAAGGATTAAGATTTTTTAATAGAAGTAATTTACAAATCTGTTTAACTTTCTGGCCCCAGTTGATTTAAAAAATAAAAATAAAAATAAATTTCACCGGAGTACCCCTTTAATCCTTTCAGTTCTTTTTAGGGGCTGTATACTACAGAGGAAATGCTTTTCTTTTTGGATTTCTCTTCTGTCACGACCACAGTGCTCTCTGCTGTCCATTTTAGGAACTGTCCAGAGCAGGAGAAAATCCCCATAGCAAACATATGCTGCTCAGGACAGTTCCTAAAATGGACAGCAGAGGTCAGCAGAGAGCACGGCGGTCGACCACAGAAGAGAAATACAAAAAAGAAAAGCATTTCCTCTGTAGTATACAGCCCCTAAAAAGTACTGGAAGGATTAAGATTTTTTTTAATAGAAGTCATTTACAAATCTGTTTAACTTTCTGGCACCAGTTGATTTAAAAAAAATAATACGTTTTCCACCGGAGTACCCATTTAACCATTTTATGCCCATGTGTCATTGTTAATTGTCGCACCTATGAGGGTTACTATTGGCTGCTTCCCATACGGTTTATTTTATGGTGTTATTATTTAGTAAACAATGATAATTTTTTTTATTTTTTTTGGGGGGGGGGGCGCTGTGTAACGAGTGGGAGGACAGAGGGGCTTTGTCCGGGACAGGCGCCCTTTTGTGTGTTTGTCGCCGTCTGAGCCTCGGGGAATCTAATTCTGGATGACAGCTCTGAGCTCTCGCTGCTATTTGTGTGAACGGCTCAATATAATCTGGGTGGCGGGGGGGAGGGGGCACAGTATGGCGCTGAGGGCACAGTATGGCACTGGGGATAGATCGCACACACCGTGTGCCACCTAACTCACATATAACTTGACACACCAAGGCAGTGTTTCCCAACCGTTGTGCCTCCAGCTGTTGCAAAACTTCAACTCCCAGCATAGATATATAGACGACGTCTTTATTCTGGCAGTTTACAAAACTCATTGTCTTATCCTACTATTGTGTTTTCCAACCATTGTGCCTCCAGCTGTTGCAAAACTACAACTCCCAGCATAGATATATAGACGACGTCTTTATTCAGGCAGTTTACAAAACTCATTGTCTTACCCTACTATAGTGTTTCCCAACCATTGTGCCTCCAGCTGTTGCAAAACTACAACTCCCAGCATAGATATATAGACGACGTCTTTATTCTGGCAGTTTACAGAACTCATTGTCTTATCCTACTATAGTGTTTCCCAACCATTGTGCCTCCAGCTGTTGCAAAACTACAACTCCCAGCATAGATATATAGACGACGTCTTTATTCTGGCAGTTTACAGAACTCATTGTCTTATCCTACTATAGTGTTTCCCAACCATTGTGCCTCCAGCTGTTGCAAAACTACAACTCCCAGCATAGATATATAGACGACGTCTTTATTCTGGCAGTTTACAGAACTCATTGTCTTATCCTACTATTGTGTTTCCCAACCAGGGTGCTTCTAGCTGTTGCAAAACTACAACTCCCAGCATGCCCGGACAGCCGTTGGCTGTCCGGGCATGCTGGGAGTTGTAGTTTTGCAACAGCTGGAGGCACCCTGGTTTGGAAACACTGCACTATGGACATGTCCTTACAGCTTATCCAATGCTTTTTTGATTATGGATGAAATCCCACAAGTGCAGTAAAGACTGACGCACAGTTCCCAATGCAGATGCAGTATGTGCCATTCAGAGTGTGTGGAAAGCTGGGTCACTGTATCAGTGCAAGACCCTATATCCACACAAGGGCCCCTACAACTCTCGCTTGTCCCAAAACTGTTGTCCCTCTAGTGTGGCAGAGGGGCCCTTGTGCGACTGCACCCAGATAACCTTGAGCAGAATTACAAACACTTGTCTGGTTTCTTTCAGAACCAGCGCCCCCTTACTGTCTATGGGTTGTGTCTGGTATTGCAGCTCTGTTGTACTGAAGTAAAGGGGGGCCCATCTGCAATACCCCACACAACCTGTGGACACAACCTGCTTGGGGGGGGGGGGGGAGATCAGCCACGTTGTTTCCAAAATTCTAGACAATTTATTTAAGTACAACCTATAGAAGCAGCAGCTGATAGATTTAGGGCCCATGGCAAGAAGGGACACAGCCCAGTGTGACCTCTGCCCTAGACAGTGGACTCTCAGTAATGCTGAGGGTCTTGTTGCCCCTTTACCCCTGGGATGGTGAGATCACAAAGCACTACAAGTACCAGCAGATTGACTCCCCCTTAGGGTCCTCTATAGGAGATGATTTTGGGGTCCCCTTCTCCATACAGAACATGTACAGGGCCCCTATACTTATACCTGATGTTCTGGACCCATTTGACAAGGCGACACTCAATATAATTTTACAGTGGCCCCCAGGGGCCCCTCATTGTCTATGGGCAGAGAAGCTTCTGGCACTGACAGGGTCACGCCCGGCTCTCACTTCCAATTCCTACGGGGAGGAGGCGGAGGGTGCGGGGCGGGCGCAGACGGGTGTAGGGTGCCGGTGAGCGCTGTAAGGTACGAGGTGAGTGCAGCCGGGTGTAGGGTGCCGGGTGAGTGCAGTAGGGTGCGAGGTGAGTGCAGCCGGGTGTAGGGTGCCGGGTGAGTGCAGTAGGGTGCGAGGTGAGTGCAGCCGGGTGTAGGGTGCCGGGTGAGTGCAGTAGGGTGCCGGGTGAGTGCAGCCGGGTTTAGGGTGCCGGTGAGCGCTGTAAGGTACGAGGTGAGTGCAGCCGGGTGTAGGGTGCCGGTGAGCGCTGTAAGGTACGAGGTGAGTGCAGCCGGGTGTAGGGTGCCGGTGAGCGCTGTAAGGTGCGGGGCCGGGCGCAGCCGGGTAAAGTCCTGTAGGGGGCGGGGCGGGTGCTCGGTGAGTGGTGCGGGGCGGGTGTAGGGTGCGGGGCGGGTGTAGGGTGCGGGGCCTGATCCTGAACTGCAGTGTGAATGGTGGTCACGTTGTATTTGTAAATATTTACATATCTGTCTGGAAGTTACATTGTATCTATTGAATTTGTACATATATTTAGGTTACATTGTATCATTATATTTATAAATATATTTAGGTTACATTGTATCATTATATTTATAAATATATTTAGGTTACATTGTATCATTATATTTATAATTATATTTAGGTTACATTGTATCATTATATGTATAAATATATTTAGGTTACATTGTATCATTATATGTATAAATATATTTAGGTTACATTGTATTATATATATATATATATTTAGGTTACATTGTATCATTATATTTATAAATATATTTAGGTTACATTGTATCATTATATGTATAAATATATTTAGGTTACATTGTATCATTATATGTATAAATATATTTAGGTTACATTGTATCATTATATGTATAAATATATTTAGGTTACATTGTATTATATATATATATATATTTAGGTTACATTGTATCTATAGGAAGAAACATCAGAGGGAGGAGAGGAGCTGCTAATATACAGTGCAGGAGTGAGGTATGAGGTGAGTTATATACATCCTGTATACTGTGACGTCATCAGTGGGTGGGCGGGGTCAGGTATTGTTTTTTTTCCATTGCAGTGTTCCCCAACCTGTTGCGCTACTGCAAAAACTACAACTCCCATCATGCCCTTACAGGCCAAGGCAACAGATGAAGAGCAGATGATTGGGGAACACTGTCCTAATGCCACAATGTATCCTATAAAAACTAGAGAAATTGTGTTTGTTCTAGTGTCAGAGATTGGGGGTCATACTCCCTGCAGAACAAGCAAAGTATAACCCCCAGCATCCTGCAAGCACAAACTCCTCCCCTTATGATCAGGAGATAAAGGTGTAATTCCGCAGCTGGATTCTGATGGTTATTTATTTATTTATTTTTTTTAAATGTTTATTATTAATTTATTTTATACATAATCATAAAAAAGGTAAACATTCAACGAATCCTTATTTAAGTTATTCTTTTCCTCACCGTCCCCCCGTCCCCGTCCCCCCCCCCCCCGTCCCCCCCACCCAATTCCTCCACAGGCAGTACAAACCTTCTTTTTAGATAAAGGGAAACGGGGGTATCTGACCAATAACTATTTCCAATTCTCCAATAATATATATTTAAAAAAATAAAAAAAAGTTCTACAGTTAATCCTAAACTATATATTACACATAAATTTAAAAGTGGCCCATACCCCAGTTTCCCAAAACCTATAAAAAAATATAAAAAATTCTGCTGGTTAACTCGCAAAATCCTGGAATTCACCTTCAGGCCTCATATTCAGTGTGGGATAAACTAAATGTATGATTGTTCTCTGTCCTCAGCCACATGAAGATAAAGAGGAGACGACTGTAGGACAGGTGAATATAATCTATTGTTCTCTGTTATCAGCCATGTCAGGAGGGGGGAGGTGACTGTAGGACAGGTGAATATAATCTATTGTTCTCTGTTATCAGCCATGTCAGGAGAGGAGAGGTGACTGTAGGACAGGTGAATATATCTATTGTTCTCTGTTATCAGCCATGTCAGGATTAGAGAGGTGACTGTAGGACAGGTGAATATAATCTATTGTTCTCTGTTATCAGCCATGTCAGGAGGGGACAGGTGACTGTAGGACAGGTGAATATATCTATTGTTCTATGTTATCAGCCATGTCAGGAGAGGAGAGGTGACTGTAGGACAGGTGAATATATCTATTGTTCTATGTTATCAGCCATGTCAGGAGAGGAGAGGTGACTGTAGGACAGGTGAATATAATCTATTGTTCTCTGTTATCAGCCATGTCAGGAGGGGACAGGTGACTGTAGGACAGGTGAATATAATCTATTGTTCTATGTTATCAGCCATGTCAGGAGAGGAGAGGTGACTGTAGGACAGGTGAATATATCTATTGTTCTCTGTTATCAGCCATGTCAGGAGGGGAGAGGTGACTGTAGGACAGGTGAATATAATCTATTATTCTCTGTTATCAGCCATGTCAGGAGGGGAGAGGTGACTGTAGGACAGGTGAATATATCTATTGTTCTCTGTTATCAGCCATGTCAGGAGAGGAGAGGTGACTGTAGGACAGGTGAATATAATCTATTGTTCTCTGTTATCAGCCATGTCAGGAGGGGGGAGGTGACTGTAGGACAGGTGAATATAATCTATTGTTCTCTGTTATCAGCCATGTCAGGAGAGGAGAGGTGACTGTAGGACAGGTGAATATATCTATTGTTCTCTGTTATCAGCCATGTCAGGATTAGAGAGGTGACTGTAGGACAGGTGAATATAATCTATTGTTCTCTGTTATCAGCCATGTCAGGAGGGGAGAGGTGACTGTAGGACAGGTGAATATATCTATTGTTCTCTGTTATCAGCCATGTCAGGAGGGGAGAGGTGACTGTAGGACAGGTGAATATAATCTATTATTCTCTGTTATCAGCCATGTCAGGAGGGGAGAGGTGACTGTAGGACAGGTGAATATATCTATTGTTCTCTGTTATCAGCCATGTCAGGAGAGGAGAGGTGACTGTAGGACAGGTGAATATAATCTATTGTTCTCTGTTATCAGCCATGTCAGGAGAGGAGAGGTGACTGTAGGACAGGTGAATACAATCTATTGTTCTCTGTTATCAGTCATGTCAGGAGGGGAGAGGTGACTGTAGGACAGGTGAATATATCTATTGTTCTCTGTTATCAGCCATGTCAGGAGGGGAGAGGTGACTGTAGGACAGGTGAATATATCTATTGTTCTCTGTTATCAGCCATGTCAGGAGAGGAGAGGTGACTGTAGGACAGGTGAATATAATCTATTGCTCTCTGTTATCAGCCATGTCAGGAGGAGAGAGGTGACTGTAGGACAGGTGAATACAATCTATTGTTCTCTGTTATCAGCCATGTCAGGAGGGGAGAGGTGACTGTAGGACAGGTGAATATAATCTATTGTTCTCTGTTATCAGCCATATCAGGAGGGGAGAGGTGACTGTAGGACAGGTGAATACAATCTATTGTTCTCGGTTATCAGCCATGTCAGGAGAGGAGAGGTGACTGTAGGACAGGTGAATATAATCTATTGTTCTCTGTTATCAGCCATGTAAGGAGGGGAGAGGTGACTGTAGGACAGATGAATATATCTATTGTTCTCTGTTATCAGCCATGTCAGGAGAGGAGAGGTGACTGTAGGACAGGTGAATATAATCTATTGTTCTCTGTTATCAGCCATGTCAGGAGGGGAGAGGTGACTGTAGGACAGGTGAATATATCTATTGTTCTCTGTTATCAGCCATGTCAGGAGAGGAGAGGTGACTGTAGGACAGGTGAATATAATCTATTGTTCTCTGTTATCAGCCATGTCAGGAGAGGAGAGGTGACTGTAGGACAGGTGAATACAATCTATTGTTCTCTGTTATCAGTCATGTCAGGAGGGGAGAGGTGACTGTAGGACAGGTGAATATATCTATTGTTCTCTGTTATCAGCCATGTCAGGAGGGGAGAGGTGACTGTAGGACAGGTGAATATATCTATTGTTCTCTGTTATCAGCCATGTCAGGAGAGGAGAGGTGACTGTAGGACAGGTGAATATAATCTATTGCTCTCTGTTATCAGCCATGTCAGGAGGAGAGAGGTGACTGTAGGACAGGTGAATACAATCTATTGTTCTCTGTTATCAGCCATGTCAGGAGGGGAGAGGTGACTGTAGGACAGGTGAATATAATCTATTGTTCTCTGTTATCAGCCATATCAGGAGGGGAGAGGTGACTGTAGGACAGGTGAATACAATCTATTGTTCTCGGTTATCAGCCATGTCAGGAGAGGAGAGGTGACTGTAGGACAGGTGAATATAATCTATTGTTCTCTGTTATCAGCCATGTAAGGAGGGGAGAGGTGACTGTAGGACAGATGAATATATCTATTGTTCTCTGTTATCAGCCATGTCAGGAGAGGAGAGGTGACTGTAGGACAGGTGAATATAATCTATTGTTCTCTGTTATCAGCCATGTCAGGAGGGGAGAGGTGACTGTAGGACAGGTGAATATAATCTATTGTTCTCTGTTATCAGCCATGTCAGGAGGGGAGAGGTGACTGTAGGGCAGGTGAAAATAATCTATTGTTCTCTGTTATCAGCCATGTCTGGAGGGGAGAGATGACTGTAGGACAGGTGAATACAATCTATTGTTCTCTGTTATCAGCCATGTCAGGAGGGGAGAGGTGACTGTAGGACAGGAGAATATATCTATTGTTCTCTGTTATCAGCCATGTCAGGAGGGGAGAGGTGACTGTAGGACAGGTGAATATAATCTATTGTTCTCTGTTATCAGCCATGTCAGGAGAGGAGCGGTGACTGTAGGACAGGTGAATATAATCTATTGCTCTCTGTTATCAGCCATGTCAGGAGGGGAGAGGTGACTGTAGGACAGGTGAATATATCTATTGTTCTCTGTTATCAGCCATGTCAGGAGGGGAGAGGTGACTGTAGGACAGGTGAATATACCTATTGTTCTCTGTTATCAGCCATGTCAGGAGGGGAGAGGTGACTGTAGGACAGGTGAATATAATCTATTGTTCTCTGTTATCAGCCATATCAGGAGGGGAGAGGTGACTGTAGGACAGGTGAAAATAATCTATTGTTCTCTGTTATCAGCCATGTCTGGAGGGGAGAGATGACTGTAGGACAGGTGAATACAATCTATTGTTCTCTGTTATCAGCCATGTCAGGAGGGGAGAGGAGACTGTAGGACAGGTGAATATATCTATTGTTCTCTGTTATCAGCCATGTCAGGAGGGGAGAGGTGACTGTAGGACAGGTGAATACAATCTATTGTTCTCTGTTATCAGCCATGTCAGGAGGGGAGAGGTGACTGTAGGACAGGTGAATATATCTATTGTTCTCTGTTATCAGTCATGTCAGGAGGGGAGAGGTGACTGTAGGACAGGAGAATATATCTATTGTTCTCTGTTATCAGCCATGTCAGGAGGGGAGAGGTGACTGTAGGACAGGAGAATATATCTATTGTTCTCTGTTATCAGCCATGTCAGGAGGGGAGAGGTGACTGTAGGACAGGTGAATATAATCTATTGTTCTCTGTTATCAGCCATGTCAGGAGAGGAGCGGTGACTGTAGGACAGGTGAATATATCTATTGTTCTCTGTTATCAGCCATGTCAGGAGAGGAGAGGTGACTGTAGGACAGGTGAATATAATCTATTGTTCTCTGTTATCAGCCATGTCAGGAGAGGAGCGGTGACTGTAGGACAGGTGAATATATCTATTGTTCTCTGTTATCAGCCATGTCAGGAGAGGAGAGGTGACTGTAGGACAGGTGAATATAATCTATTGCTCTCTGTTATCAGCCATGTCAGGAGGGGAGAGGTGACTGTAGGACAGGTGAATATATCTATTGTTCTCTGTTATCAGCCATGTCAGGAGGGGAGAGGTGACTGTAGGACAGGTGAATATATCTATTGTTCTCTGTTATCAGCCATGTCAGGAGGGGAGAGGTGACTGTAGGACAGGTGAATATATCTATTGTTCTCTGTTATCAGCCATGTCAGGAGAGGAGAGGTGACTGTAGGACAGGTGAATATGATAGGTAATTGTCCCTTTAAATGGAATGCCACCAACTGTCTTGTATGTGTAGGGTGGTGCAGTCTGCATTTTTCTGGCACTACAAGTCTCAGCATGCTCTGGGGTCCATCTTGTTGGTGTGACTGAGGCTCAGACCGGTTCCTGTTGATATTGTAGGTCACTTCCCTCCTCCTGTGCGGTTATCACATTGTGGAAGTGTGAGGAGAAGGTCGGCTGCAGAACGGGATCTGAGAGGTTGCGGCTCCGTCTGTTTGGCACATGCAGGGTCATGTTCACAGCTCGCTCTGCCCCAGGCACTTGGACTGAATACCCCATCGTCATTCCAAGCGCATGGACATTTTTTTCATGCAGATCTGTCACAAATCCACATAAAAACTCTTGTTACCTGTGGAGTTCGTTGCAGATTCACCGATTTTACTATTAGACACAGAAAGACACAAACAAATGCAGATTTTTTTCTCACTTAACTCAGCACTGCTGCCCTAGGTACAGGCCCACAGGGGCCTAATGATAAATGCAGCCCTGCATGCACACCCAGCTCCCCCGGGCTCCTGCATGACAAATCCTTTTCTTCTATACTGTACAACCCCAACCCTACACTGTATAGCAGAGCTAAAGAGGAACAGCCTGAGACCAACAACCTGGAGACAGAAATGTTATTACTTTTCTCTACATCATATACGGAAAGATCAATTTGTTTTGTTTAGGACAAATGAAAATTAGATATAGATTGGAGTTAGATAGATAGATATGAGATAGATAGATAGATATGAGATAGATAGATATGAGATAGATATGAGGTAGATAGATATGAGATAGATAGATAGATAGATAGATAGATATGAGATAGATAGATAGATATGAGATAGATAGATTGATATGAGATAGAAAGATAGACAGATATAGATAGATAGATATGAGATAGAGATAGATAGATAGATAGATAGATATGAGATAGATAGATATGATATAGATAGATATGAGATAGATAGATATGAGATAGAAAGATAGATAGATAGATATGAGATAGATAGACAGATATAGATAGATAGATAGATAGATATGAGATAGATATAGATAGATAGATATGAGATAGATAGATAGATAGATATGAGATAGATAGATAGATAGATAGATAGATAGATATGATATAGATAGATATGATATAGATAGATATGAGATAGATAGATATGAGATAGATAGATAGATAGATGTGAGATAGATAGATAGATAGATAGATAGATATGAGATAGATAGATAGATAGATAGATATGAGATAGATAGATAGATAGATAGATAGATATGAGATAGATAGATATGAGATAGATAGATAGATATGAGATAGATAGATATGAGATAGATAGATAGATAGATATGAGATAGATAGATAGACAGATATAGATAGATAGATATGATATAGATAGATAGATATGAGATAGATAGATAGATATGAGATAGATAGATAGATAGATAGATAGATTTGGGGTTACATCATCTGGTTGGGGTGACACATTTCCTTACAATGGTTATTACTAAATTTCCTGTCTTCTTCTTCTTTCTCTCTAGTTTCTCTACTGACGCTCAGATTTGTCACATTATCACCAGTCAGCAGGTAGGACCTTTCATTGTTTTAAAGTAATAATTGGTAATGTTGTATGACACTGAATGGAAAGATCCTACAATCCCTATATGTATTATTGTAGAGGTCAGGGGTCAGTAGACTGTTATATACTATGTATAGTAGAGGTCAGGGGTCAGTAGACTGTTATATACTATGTATAGTAGAGGTCAGGGGTCAGTAGACTGTTATATACTATGTATAGTAGAGGTCAGGGGTCAGTAGACTGTTATATACTATGTATAGTAGAGGTCAGGGTTCAGTAGGCTGTTATATACTATGTATAGTAGAGGTCAGGGGTCAGTAGACTGTTATATACTATGTATAGTAGAGGTCAGGGGTCAGTAGACTGTTATATACTATGTATAGTAGAGGTCAGGGGTCAGTAGACTGTTATATTGTTATATACTATGTATAGTAGAGGTCAGGGGTCAGTAGACTGTTATATACTATGTATAGTAGAGGTCAGGGGTCAGTAGACTGTTATATACTATGCATAGTAGAGGTCAGGGATCAGTAGACTGTTATATACTATGTATAGTAGAGGTCAGGGGTCAGTAGACTGTTATATACTATGTATAGTAGAGGTCAGGGGTCAGTAGACTGTTATATACTATGTATAGTAGAGGTCAGGGATCAGTAGAATGTTATATACCATGTATAGTAGAGGTCAGGGGTCAGTAGACTGTTATATACTATGTATAGTAGAGGTCAGGGTTCAGTAGGCTGTTATATACTATGTATAGTAGAGGTCAGGGGTCAGTAGACTGTTATATACTATGTATAGTAGAGGTCAGGGGTCAGTAGACTGTTATATACTATGTATAGTAGTGGTCAGGGGTAAGTAGACTGTTATATACTATGTATAGTAGAGGTCAGGGGTCAGTAGACTGTTATATACTATGTATAGTAGAGGTCAGGGGTAAGTAGACTGTTATATACTATGTATAGTAGAGGTCAGGGGTCAGTAGACTGTTATATACTATGTATAGTAGAGGTCAGGGGTCAGTAGACTGTTATATACTATGTATAGTAGAGGTCAGGGGTCAGTAGACTGTTATATACTATGTATAGTAGAGGTCAGGGGTCAGTAGACTGTTATATACTATGTATAGTAGAGGTCAGGGGTCAGTAGACTGTTATATACTATGTATAGTAGAGGTCAGGGGTCAGTAGACTGTTATATACTATGTATAGTAGTGGTCAGTAGACTGTTATATACTATGTATAGTAGAGGTCAGGGGTAAGTAGACTGTTATATACTATGTATAGTAGAGGTCAGGGGACAGTAGACTGTTATATACTATGTATAGTAGAGGTCAGGGGTCAGTAGACTGTTATATACTATGTATAGTAGAGGTCAGGGGTCAGTAGACTGTTATATACTATGTATAGTAGAGGTCAGGGGTCAGTAGACTGTTATATACTATGTATAGTAGAGGTCAGGGGTCAGTAGACTGTTATATACTATGTATAGTAGAGGTCAGGGGTCAGTAGACTGTTATATACTATGTATAGTAGTGGTCAGTAGACTGTTATATACTATGTATAGTAGAGGTCAGGGGTAAGTAGACTGTTATATACTATGTATAGTAGAGGTCAGGGGTCAGTAGACTGTTATATACTATGTATAGTAGAGGTCAGGGGACAGTAGACTGTTATATACTATGTATAGTAGAGGTCAGGGGTCAGTAGACTGTTATATACTATGTATAGTAGAGGTCAGGGGTAAGTAGACTGTTATATACTATGTATAGTAGAGGTCAGGGGTAAGTAGACTGTTATATACTATGTATAGTAGAGGTCAGGGGTAAGTAGACTGTTATATACTATGTATAGTAGAGGTCAGGGGTCAGTAGACTGTTATATACTATGTATAGTAGAGGTCAGGGGTAAGTAGACTGTTATATACTATGTATAGTAGAGGTCAGGGGTCAGTAGACTGTTATATACTATGTATAGTAGAGGTCAGGGGTCAGTAGACTGTTATATACTATGTATAGTAGAGGTCAGGGGTCAGTAGACTGTTATATACTATGTATAGTAGAGGTCAGGGGTCAGTAGACTGTTATATATTATGTATAGTAGAGGTCAGGGGGTAAGTAGACTGTTATATACTATGTATAGTAGAGGTCAGGGGTCAGTAGACTGTTATATACTATGTATAGTAGAGGTTAGGGGTCAGTAGACTGTTATATACTGGGTATAGTAGAGGTCAGGGGTCAGTAGACTGTTATATACTATGTATAGTAGAGGTCAGGGGTCAGTAGACTGTTATATACTATGTATAGTAGAGGTCAGGGGTCAGTAGACTGTTATATACTATGTATAGTAGAGGTCAGGGGTCAGTAGACTGTTATATACTATGTATAGTAGAGGTCAGGGGTCAGTAGACTGTTATATACTATGTATAGTAGAGGTCAGGGGTCAGTAGACTGTTATATACTATGTATAGTAGAGGTCAGGGGTCAGTAGACTGTTATATACTATGTATAGTAGAGGTCAGGGGTCAGTAGACTGTTATATACTATGTATAGTAGAGGTCAGGGGTCAGTAGACTGTTATATACTATGTATAGTAGAGGTCAGGGGTCAGTAGACTGTTATATACTATGTATAGTAGAGGTCAGGGGTCAGTAGACTGTTATATACTATGTATAGTAGAGGTCAGGGGGTCAGTAGACTGTTATATACTATGTATAGTAGAGGTCAGGGGGTCAGTAGACTGTTATATACTATGTATAGTAGAGGTCAGGGGTCAGTAGACTGTTATATACTATGTATAGTAGAGGTCAGGGGTCAGTAGACTGTTATATACTATGTATAGTAGAGGTCAGGGGTCAGTAGACTGTTATATACTATGTATAGTAGAGGTCAGGGGTCAGTAGACTGTTATATACTATGTATAGTAGAGGTTAGGGGTCAGTAGACTGTTATATACTGGGTATAGTAGAGGTCAGGGCTCAGTAGACTGTTATATACTATGTATAGTAGAGGTCAGGGGTCAGTAGACTGTTATATACCATGTATAGTAGAGGTCAGGGGTCAGTAGACTGTTATATACTATGTATAGTAGAGGTCAGGGGACAGTAGACTGTTATATACTATGTATAGTAGAGGTCAGGGGTCAGTAGACTGTTATATACTATGTAGAGTAGAGGTCAGGGGTCAGTAGACTGTTATATACTATGTATAGTAGAGGTCAGGGGTCAGTAGACTGTTATATACTATGTATAGTAGAGGTCAGGGGTCAGTAGACTGTTATATACTATGTATAGTAGAGGTCAGGGGTCAGTAGACTGTTATATACTATGTATAGTAGAGGTCAGGGGGTCAGTAGACTGTTATATACTATGCATAGTAGAGGTCAGGGATCAGTAGACTGTTATATACTATGTATAGTAGAGGTCAGGGGGTCAGTAGACTGTTATATACTATGTATAGTAGAGGTCAGGGGTCAGTAGACTGTTATATACTATGTATAGTAGAGGTCAGGGGTCAGTAGACTGTTATATATTATGTATAATAGAGGTCAGGGGTCAGTAGACTGTTATATACTATGTATAATAGAGGTCAGGGATCAGTAGAATGTTATATACCATGTATAGTAGAGGTCAGGGGTCAGTAGACTGTTATATACTATGTATAGTAGAGGTCAGGGTTCAGTAGGCTGTTATATACTATGTATAGTAGAGGTCAGGGGTCAGTAGACTGTTATATACTATGTATAGTAGAGGTCAGGGATCAGTAGACTGTTATATACTATGTATAGTAGTGGTCAGTAGACTGTTATATACTATGTATAGTAGAGGTCAGGGGTAAGTAGACTGTTATATACTATGTATAGTAGAGGTCAGGGGTCAGTAGACTGTTATATACTATGTATAGTAGAGGTCAGGGGTAAGTAGACTGTTATATACTATGTATAGTAGAGGTCAGGGGTCAGTAGACTGTTATATACTATGTATAGTAGAGGTCAGGGGTCAGTAGACTGTTATATACTATGTATAGTAGAGGTCAGGGGACAGTAGACTGTTATATACTATGTATAGTAGAGGTCAGGGGTCAGTAGACTGTTATATACTATTTATAGTAGAGGTCAGGGGTCAGTAGACTGTTATATACTATGTATAGTAGAGGTCACGGGTCAGTAGACTGTTATATACTATGTATAATAGAGGTCAGGGGTCAGTAGACTGTTATATACTATGTATAGTAGAGGTCAGGGATCAGTAGAATGTTATATACCATGTATAGTAGAGGTCAGGGGTCAGTAGACTGTTATATACCATGTATAGTAGAGGTCAGGGTTCAGTAGGCTGTTATATACTATGTATAGTAGAGGTCAGGGGTCAGTAGACTGTTATATACTATGTATAGTAGAGGTCAGGGGTCAGTAGACTGTTATATACTATGTATAGTAGTGGTCAGTAGACTGTTATATACTATGTATAGTAGAGGTCAGGGGTAAGTAGACTGTTATATACTATGTATAGTAGAGGTCAGGGGTCAGTAGACTGTTATATACTATGTATAGTAGAGGTCAGGGGTAAGTAGACTGTTATATACTATGTATAGTAGAGGTCAGGGGTCAGTAGACTGTTATATACTATGTATAGTAGAGGTCAGGGGTCAGTAGACTGTTATATACTATGTATAGTAGAGGTCAGGGGTCAGTAGACTGTTATATACTATGTATAGTAGAGGTCAGGGGTCAGTAGACTGTTATATATTATGTATAGTAGAGGTCAGGGGGTAAGTAGACTGTTATATACTATGTATAGTAGAGGTCAGGGGTCAGTAGACTGTTATATACTATGTATAGTAGAGGTTAGGGGTCAGTAGACTGTTATATACTGGGTATAGTAGAGGTCAGGGGTCAGTAGACTGTTATATACTATGTATAGTAGAGGTCAGGGGTCAGTAGACTGTTATATACTATGTATAGTAGAGGTCAGGGGTCAGTAGACTGTTATATACTATGTATAGTAGAGGTCAGGGGTCAGTAGACTGTTATATACTATGTATAGTAGAGGTCAGGGGTCAGTAGACTGTTATATACTATGTATAGTAGAGGTCAGGGGTCAGTAGACTGTTATATACTATGTATAGTAGAGGTCAGGGGTCAGTAGACTGTTATATACTATGTATAGTAGAGGTCAGGGGTCAGTAGACTGTTATATACTATGTATAGTAGAGGTCAGGGGTCAGTAGACTGTTATATACTATGTATAGTAGAGGTCAGGGGTCAGTAGACTGTTATATACTATGTATAGTAGAGGTCAGGGGTCAGTAGACTGTTATATACTATGTATAGTAGAGGTCAGGGGGTCAGTAGACTGTTATATACTATGTATAGTAGAGGTCAGGGGGTCAGTAGACTGTTATATACTATGTATAGTAGAGGTCAGGGGTCAGTAGACTGTTATATACTATGTATAGTAGAGGTCAGGGGTCAGTAGACTGTTATATACTATGTATAGTAGAGGTCAGGGGTCAGTAGACTGTTATATACTATGTATAGTAGAGGTCAGGGGTCAGTAGACTGTTATATACTATGTATAGTAGAGGTTAGGGGTCAGTAGACTGTTATATACTATGTATAGTAGAGGTCAGGGCTCAGTAGACTGTTATATACTATGTATAGTAGAGGTCAGGGGACAGTAGACTGTTATATACTATGTAGAGTAGAGGTCAGGGGTCAGTAGACTGTTATATACTATGTAGAGTAGAGGTCAGGGGTCAGTAGACTGTTATATACTATGTATAGTAGAGGTCAGGGGTCAGTAGACTGTTATATACTATGTATAGTAGAGGTCAGGGGACAGTAGACTGTTATATACTATGTATAGTAGAGGTCAGGGGACAGTAGACTGTTATATACTATGTATAGTAGAGGTCAGGGGTCAGTAGACTGTTATATACTATGTATAGTAGAGGTCAGGGGTCAGTAGACTGTTATATACTATGTATAGTAGAGGTCAGGGGTCAGTAGACTGTTATATACTATGTATAGTAGAGGTCAGGGGACAGTAGACTGTTATATACTATGTATAGTAGAGGTCAGGGGTCAGTAGACTGTTATATACTATGTAGAGTAGAGGTCAGGGGTCAGTAGACTGTTATATACTATGTATAGTAGAGGTCAGGGGTCAGTAGACTGTTATATACTATGTATAGTAGAGGTCAGGGGTCAGTAGACTGTTATATACTATGTATAGTAGAGGTCAGGGGTCAGTAGACTGTTATATACTATGTATAGTAGAGGTCAGGGGTCAGTAGACTGTTATATACTATGTATAGTAGAGGTCAGGGGGTCAGTAGACTGTTATATACTATGTATAGTAGAGGTCAGGGGGTCAGTAGACTGTTATATACTATGTATAGTAGAGGTCAGGGCTCAGTAGACTGTTATATACTATGTATAGTAGAGGTCAGGGGGTCAGTAGACTGTTATATACTATGTATAGTAGAGGTCAGGGGTCAGTAGACTGTTATATACTATGTATAGTAGAGGTCAGGGGTCAGTAGACTGTTATATACTATGTATAGTAGTGGTCAGGGGTCAGTAGACTGTTATATACTATGTATAGTAGAGGTCAGGGGTAAGTAGACTGTTATATACTATGTATAGTAGAGGTCAGGGGTCAGTAGACTGTTATATACTATGTATAGTAGAGGTCAGGGGACAGTAGACTGTTATATACTATGTATAGTAGAGGTCAGGGGGTCAGTAGACTGTTATATACTATGTATAGTAGAGGTCAGGGGTCAGTAGACTGTTATATACTATGTATAGTAGAGGTCAGGGGTCAGTAGGCTTTTATATACTATGTATAGTAGAGGTCAGGGGTCAGTAGACTGTTATATACTATGTATAGTAGAGGTCAGGGGTCAGTAGACTGTTATATACTATGTGTAGTAGAGGTCAGGGGTCAGTAGACTGTTATATCATTGTTGCAAAAATGTCTACAACTGAAAATCCTTTCCGTACATCCTGAAAGGACGTTTCCTCATTCCTGGCATAGACACAATCATTCAGTCATTTGTTTGGGTTGAGCTTTGGCTCCAGGTCCCAGGAGGGAGGAGAAGATTTTATGGCGGCTCTCAGACATGTTTATGCCGTTCACCAGGTATAGGTGTGGTGCTGGGACGGACGCCAGCTATAGGATATATACCAGTATATGCCACACCGCATATTATACCAGTGGGGTCAAACTACAATGCAGTCATGATATGGTGGGGTTATATACAGTGGGGTCATGTTACCATAGGGTCATATAACACGAAGTGATATTACAGTAGAGTAATATAATAGTGCGTTATATTACAGTAGGGTCATATAATATGGAGTGATATTACAGTAGGGTCATATAATATGGAGTAATATTACAGTAGGGTCATATAATATGGATTGATATTACAGTAGGGTCATATAATATGGAGTGATATTACAGTAGGGTCACATAATATGGAGTGATATTACAGTAGGGTCACATAATATGGAGTAATATTACAGTAGGGTCACATAATATGGAGTGATATTACAGTAGGGTCACATAATATGGAGTAATATTACAGTAGGGTCATATAATATGGAGTAATATTACAGTAGGGTCATATAATATGGAGTAATATTACAGTAGGGTCATATAATATGGAGTGATATTACAGTAGGGTCATATAATATGGAGTGATATTACAGTAGGGTCATATAATATGGAGTGATATTACAGTAGGGTCACATAATATGGAGTGATATTACAGTAGGGTCTTATATGGAGTGATATTACAGTAGGGTCATATAATATGGAGTGATATTACAGTAGGGTCATATAATATGGGGTGATATTAAAGTAGGGTCATATAATATGGGGTGATATTACAGTAGGGTCTTATTATATAGAGTGATATTACAGTAGGGTCTTATTATATAGAGTGATATTACAGTAGGGTCATATAATATGGTGTGATATTACAGTAGGGTCATATAATATGGAGTGATATTACAGTAGGGTCATATAATATGGAGTGATATTACAGTAGGGTCATATAATATGGGGTGATATTACAGTAGGGTCATATAATATGCAGTGATATTACAGTAGGGTCATATAATATGGGGTGATATTACAGTAGGGTCATATAATATGGAGTGATATTACAGTAGGGTCATATAATATGGAGTGATATTACAGTAGGGTCTTATATAGAGTGATATTACAGTAGGGTCTTATTATATAGAGTGATATTACAGTAGGGTCATATAATATGGAGTGATATTACAGTAGGGTCATATAATATGGGGTGATATTACAGTAGGGTCATATAATATGGAGTGATATTACAGTAGGGTCATATAATATGGAGTGATATTACAGTAGGGTCATATAATATGGAGTGATATTACAGTAGGGTCATATAATATGGAGTGATATTACAGTAGGGTCTTATATGGAGTGATATTACAGTAGGGTCATATAATATGGAGTAATATTACAGTAGGGTCTTATTATATAAAGTGATATTACAGTAGGGTCTTATTATATAGAGTGATATTACAGTAGGGTCATATAATATGGAGTGATATTACAGTAGGGTCATATAATATGGTGTGATATTACAGTAGGGTCATATAATATGGGGTGATATTACAGTAGGGTCATATAATATGGAGTGATATTACAGTAGGGTCATATAATATGGAGTGATATTACAGTAGGGTCATATAATATGGAGTGATATTACAGTAGGGTCTTATATGGAGTGATATTACAGTAGGGTCATATAATATGGAGTGATATTACAGTAGGGTCTTATTATATAGAGTGATATTACAGTAGGGTCTTATTATATAGAGTGATATTACAGTAGGGTCATAATATGGAGTGATATTACAGTAGGGTCATATAATATGGAGTGATATTACAGTAGGGTCATATAATATGGGGTGATATTACAGTAGGGTCATATAATATGGAGTGATATTACAGTAGGGTCATATAATATGGGGTGATATTACAGTAGGGTCATATAATATGCAGTGATATTACAGTAGGGTCATATAATATGGGGTGATATTACAGTAGGGTCATATAATATGGAGTGATATTACAGTAGGGTCATATAATATGGAGTGATATTACAGTAGGGTCATATAATATGGAGTGATATTACAGTAGGGTCATATAATATGGGGTGATATTACAGTAGGGTGTTATTATATAGAGTGATATTACAGTAGGGTCTTATTATATAGAGTGATATTACAGTAGGGTCATATAATATGGAGTGATATTACAGTAGGGTCATATAATATGGGGTGATATTACAGTAGGGTCATATAATATGGAGTGATATTACAGTAGGGTCATATAATATGGAGTGATATTACAGTAGGGTCATATAATATGGAGTGATATTACAGTAGGGTCTTATTATATGGAGTGATATTACAGTAGGGTCATATAATATGGAGTGATATTACAGTAGGGTCATATAATATGGAGTGATATTACAGTAGGGTCATATAATATGGAGTGATATTACAGTAGGGTCATATAATATGGAGTGATATTACGATAGGGTCATATAATATGGAGTGATATTACAGTAGGGTCATATAATATGGAGTGATATTACAGTAGGGTCATATAATATGGTGTGATATTACAGTAGGGTCATATAATATGGAGTGATATTACGATAGGGTCATATAATATGGAGTGATATTACAGTAGGGTCATAAAATATGGAGTGATATTACAGTAGGGTCATATAATATGGAGTGATATTACGATAGGGTCATATAATATGGAGTGATATTACAGTAGGGTCATATTATAGTTTGGACACACTACGGTAGGAATATCTTACAGTGTGGCCTATAACAGTTGGGACCAAATATCACAGTGATCATATTACGGGATAAGATAATGTCAAACAAACAATCAGTGCAGCACAATGTAATAGCAAAGCAAACAATAATGACACAAGTGCAGAGCAGCAATGCTGGAGCCCCGCCCCCTCACCACAACATTGATACATTGTATCCCTGTGTTATCATTTACTTTATAACTTATGACTGGCACTTCCTAACCCACAAGTAAGCAATCCCTTCTCCTCTCTCCATTATCCTCTCCTCTTTTATCTTCTTCTTTATCCTCTCTCCTCCTTTATCCTCTCATCCCCTCTTCTCTTTCTTTTATCCTCTCCTCTTATCGTCATTTCTCTCCTTTATTCTCCCCTCTTCTCCTCCTTTAACCTCTCCTCTCTCCTATATATCCTCTCCTCTTCTCTCCTCCTTTATCTTCTCTTTTTCTATCTTCTTTTATCCTCTCCTCTTCCCTCTCCTTTATCCTCTTCTCTCCCCCTTTATCCTATCTTCTTCTCCCCTGTTTTATCCACTTTATCCTCTCCTCCTGATGTATAAAGTATGTGCCCCCTCCCTTATGAGGAGTCATGTGACTGGTTTGCGGTACAATCCCTGAGTCAGCTCTGCAGGAAATCTCTTACATCACTGAACGCTCTGCTGGTTCCTTTACAGAACTCAATGTGGAAATAATGGTGCAAGGTCACCTTAGAGCAGCGGCCGAATCCACTGTCACAACTGCTGCTGGGAATTGGGTTTGTGCTGAATGATGTATTTTCAGCCTTTGGACACCGCGGTCACATTTTATCCTTGGGGTGGTCCCTGCTATGTGATTATAAAGCAGATGCTCGCGCTGTCCCCCATGCTGTACACTGCCGCTCTTTTCCATTACCCAGTGACTGTATTTTAGTTGGGATTTTTATTGAGGTCTGTAGTCTGCACAGTATCTCACGTCTCATTACATGCTGCTCGGTTCTCCATGCTTTACACTGCATTACACTGCATTACACTGCTTTACACTGCTTTACACTGCATTATACTGCTTTACACTGCATTACACTGCCTTACACTGCTTTACACTGCTTTACACAGCTTTATACTGCATTACACTGCTTTACACTGCATTACACTGCCTTACACTGCTTTACACTGCTTTACACAGCTTTATACTGCATTACACTGCTTTACACTGCATTACACTGCCTTACACTGCTTTACACTGCATTACACTGCTTTACACTGCATTACACTGCTTTATACTGCATTACACTGCTTTACACTGCATTACACTGCCTTACACTGCTTTACACTGCATTACACTGCTTTACACTGCTTTATACTGCTGTACACTGCTCAGCTATGGCCAGTGACTCCAGCTTAGCTGCGTTGTTTATTAAAGTTTGAGGCTACCTTCCCTCATTTGGTCCATTTTTTGACCCTCCGACAGCAAACTTAGTTTCATCCACATGTTGTAGCTTCTGTACCATGAGAGACTGTAAATCAGGAAGGCTGGCACAACCCTCTTCATGCAAAACCCTGCCCCACTGTGCCAAGCTATGCCCACTTGGGGAGCACCGCGCAGATTGGCAAAAAGTTTCAAATTTTTCCGCAACTCATTCCCCCTGTAGTCCATATGTTTGGGCAGTGCTGTTTTGGGGGAGCGGCATTTACCCTTTATTGTGGGGTTACACTGCACACTAGCTGCAGGGATGTCACAGGGTCAGATTTTTTACACTATTTGAGAAAAATAAGGAATTTGCTATTTTTATAATGATGATTCAGATTCTCAGTAGGGAAGTAGAAGAAAATAGAAATACCAGCGCTCATCATCATCATCACCAGGGGCCAATGCTGCTGACTCACGTCCCTGAAACCATAAGATAGTGTTTACCAAGCAGGGTGCCTCCAGCTGTTGCAAAACGGCTGTCCGGGAATGCTGGGAGTTGTAGTTTTGCAACAGCTGAGAACCTTGCTTGAGAAACACAGCCATAAGATATCCAGTATGCTCACCAGTACAGCATCCACTCAGCTTTTTTAGAAATCTGGGGGATATGGCACCAGGACTTTTATTTCTGCACAACTGGGCAAATATGCTGGTCAGGATTCCAGAAAAGCTGGGAAGCAGGGTCCAATATGGCTGCCAGTAGAGCCTCCACTCAGCTTTCTCATAAACCTATGAAAAAATGGGACCAGGGTTTGTGTCCCTGTATAAATAGACAAATCAGGATCCCAGAAAAGCTGGGTAACAATCTAGGTCTAATATTAGCTGTCACCCAGTTTTCCCAGACAGGAGTAAAGAACGTCCAAATATCCCTCAGAAAGGAGAGAATGCCTGGAAACCAGTGATCAGAGGGTTAAGATATGAGGCCGCGGCCGGCACTGATACATTGTCTCCTATGTTGTAACATGTAACAATTTATTGGGATTGTTTGTTACTTTTTGGATTTTTTTAGATTACTAGATGACTCCGCTCCTGCTTCTCTCTCCCCAAAGTTCAGAGATTTGTGACACATGCTGAACCCCGCCATCAGACGCCCCCAGACATGTCCAGGCCCAAATCACTACCCAGGAGGCCGGCCCGCCGCGAGCCAACCGGGAAGGACGTCAAGAGGCCGATAGATGGATCCACCATTAGGGTAAGTCAGACCCTTCAGACAGGGACCTCTAGAGATCATGGAGTCAGGGACATATACAAGGACCGGAGCCCAGAGCTGTTACTATATACAGTCACCTCATCAGTGAAGGAGGGGGGGGGGGTTATAGTGACTACTCTCCTCATCATCATCCATCAGTTACATTATATCTCCAGTCACATCCAGAGCTCCCATAATGCACTATACAGGAATAGGAAACAAGAAAACAGAATCATAGTGAGTGCAGCTCTGGAGGTGACTGGAGGCAAGAAGTAACAGCAGAATAGTGAGTGACTGGAGATATGAAGAACAGCAGCAGAATAGTGAGTGCAGCTTTGGGGGTTAAAACATGATCTAAGGGTAGAATAGTGAATGCAGCTCTGGAGGATAAGACATGATGTAACAGCAGAATAGTGAGTGCAGCTCTGAAGGATAACACATGATGTAACAGCAGAATAGTGAGTGCAGCACTGGAGGATAAGACATGATGTAACAGCAGAATAGTGAGTGCAGCTCTGGAGGATAAGACATGATGTAACAGCAGAATAGTGAGTGCAGCTCTAGACCGTTATACAGGAAGTGTATATATGATATAAGATTACAGAGGTTTATGTGATCTGCTCCGTCTGTTCTGGTGATGTATAATAATCTTTGTCTTCAGAATCTGATCCTGACAGAGACAGAAAATCTCCTGAAATCAGAGGAAGATTTCTTATCCTCATTGTCACAGATAAACACCATCGTCCTGAACAAGTTATTACAGGTCACAGGTAAATTATAATCTCTACTGCTGAGAGCCAGCCCCTATATCATGTGATCACAGCCCCGCCCCCTGTATGACATCACTAATATATTAGTAATATAATGACATGAGATCACAGCCCCGCCCCATGTATGACATCACTTATATCATATAATAGTAATATAATGACATGTGATCACAACCCCGCCCCCTGTATGACATCACTGATATAATAGTAATATAATGACATGTGATCACAGCCTCGCCCCCTGTATGACATCACTGATATAATAGTAATATAATGACATGTGATCACAGCCCCGCCCCCTGTATGACATCACTGATATAATAGTAATATAATGACATGTGATCACAGCCCCGCCTCCTGTAGGATATCACTGATATAATAGTAATATAATGACATGTGATCACAGCCCCGCCCCCTGTATGACATCACTGATATAATATAATAGAATTATAATGACATGTGATCACAGCTCCGCCCCCTGTATGACATCAGTGATATAATATAATAGTAATATAATGACATGTGATCCCAGCCCCGCCCCTTGTATGACATCAGTGATATAATATAATAGTAATATAATGACATGTGATCACAGCCCCGCCCCCTGTATGACATCACTGATATAATATAATAGTAATATAATGACATGTGATCACAGCCCCGCCTCCTGTATGACATCACTGATATAATATAATAGTAATATAATGACATGTGATCCCAGCCCCGCCCCTTGTATGACATCAGTGATATAATAGTAATATAATGATATGTGATCACAGCCCCGCCCCCTGTATGACATCACTGATATAATAGTAATATAATGATATGTGATCACAGCCCCCCCCCTGTATGACATCACTGATATAATAGTAATATAATGACATGTGATCACAGCCCCGCCCCCTGTATGACATCACTGATATAATAGTAATATAATGACATGTGATCACAGCCCCGCCCCCTGTATGACATCACTGATATAATATATTAGTAATATAATGACATGTGATCACAGCCCCGCCCCCTGTATGACATCACTGATATAATATAATAGTAATATAATGACATGAGATCACAGCCCCGCCCCCTGTATGACATCACTGATATAATATAATAGTAATATAATGACATGTGATCACAGCCCCGCCCCCTGTATGACATCACTGATATAATATAATAGTAATATAATGACATGTGATCACAGCCCCGCCCACTGTATGACATCACTGATATAATAGTAATATAATGATATTATGGATATACAGTCTCATTGTTGCGATTTGTTCCCAGATGTCTCGGATTCTGATTATTTGTCGTTGCTGAAGACTCTTAATGACAGTTTCCATGGTGTCTGGGATCTCACCGCCGGATGTTTCCAGACACTAAAGCAAACGCAGGAGAATATGGCGGTGGACATCCAGGACCTCTACCCCATGACGGAAGAGAGTCGGCTACTCAAGGTCTACACAGAGTGAGTGGTGAGGGGTCTGTATACAGTGGTGAGGGGTCTGTATACAGTGAGTGGTGAGGGGTCTGTATACAGTGAGTGGTGAGGGGTCTGTATACAGTGAGTGGTGAGGGGTCTGTATACAGTGAGTGGTGAGGGGTCTGTATACAGTGAGTGGTGAGGGGTCTGTATACAGTGAGTGGTGAGGGGTCTGTATACAGTGAGTGGTGAGGGGTCTGTATACAGTGAGTGGTGAGGGGTCTGTATACAGTGGTGAGGGGTCTGTATACAGTGAGTGGTGAGGGGTCTGTATACAGTGAGTGGTGAGGGGTCTGTATACAGTGAGTGAGTGGTGAGGGGTCTGTATACAGTGAGTGGTGAGGGGTCTGTATACAGTGAGTGGTGAGGGGTCTGTATACAGTGAGTGGTGAGGGGTCTGTATACAGTGAGTGGTGAGGGGTCTGTATACAGTGAGTGGTGAGGGGTCTGTATACAGTGAGTGGTGAGGGGTCTGTATACAGTGAGTGGTGAGGGGTCTGTATACAGTGAGTGGTGAGGGGTCTGTATACAGTGAGTGGTGAGGGGTCTGTATACAGTGAGTGGTGAGGGGTCTGTATACAGTGAGTGGTGAGGGGTCTGTATACAGTGAGTGGTGAGGGGTCTGTATACAGTGAGTGGTGAGGGGTCTGTATACAGTGGTGAGGGGTCTGTATACAGTGAGTGGTGAGGGGTCTGTATACAGTGAGTGGTGAGGGGTCTGTATACAGTGAGTGGTGAGGGGTCTGTATACAGTGAGTGGTGAGGGGTCTGTATACAGTGAGTGGTGAGGGGTCTGTATACAGTGAGTGGTGAGGGGTCTGTATACAGTGAGTGGTGAGGGGTCTGTATACAGTGAGTGGTGAGGGGTCTGTATACAGTGAGTGGTGAGGGGTCTGTATACAGTGAGTGGTGAGGGGTCTGTATACAGTGAGTGGTGAGGGGTCTGTATACAGTGAGTGGTGAGGGGTCTGTATACAGTGAGTGGTGAGGGGTCTGTATACAGTGAGTGGTGAGGGGTCTGTATACAGTGAGTGGTGAGGGGTCTGTATACAGTGAGTGGTGAGGGGTCTGTATACAGTGAGTGGTGAGGGGTCTGTATACAGTGGTGAGGGGTCTGTATACAGTGAGTGGTGAGGGGTCTGTATACAGTGAATGTTGAGGGGTCTGTATACAGTGAGTGGTGAGGGGTCTGTATACAGTGAGTGGTGAGGGGTCTGTATACAGTGAATGTTGAGGGGTCTGTATACAGTGGTGAGGGGTCTGTATACAGTGAGTGGTGAGGGGTCTGTATACAGTGAGTGGTGAGGGGTCTGTATACAGTGGTGAGGGGTCTGTATACAGTGGTGAGGGGTCTGTATACAGTGGTGAGGGGTCTGTATACAGTGGTGAGGGGTCTGTATACAGTGAGTGGTGAGGGGTCTGTATACAGTGAGTGGTGAGGGGTCTGTATACAGTGAGTGGTGAGGGGTCTGTATACAGTGAGTGGTGAGGGGTCTGTATACAGTGAGTGGTGAGGGGTCTGTATACAGTGAGTGGTGAGGGGTCTGTATACAGTGGTGAGGGGTCTGTATACAGTGAGTGGTGAGGGGTCTGTATACAGTGAATGTTGAGGGGTCTGTATACAGTGAGTGGTGAGGGGTCTGTATACAGTGAATGTTGAGGGGTCTGTATACAGTGAGTGGTGAGGGGTCTGTATACAGTGAGTGGTGAGGGGTCTGTATACAGTGAGTGGTGAGGGGTCTGTATACAGTGAATGTTGAGGGGTCTGTATACAGTGAGTGGTGAGGGGTCTGTATACAGTGAGTGGTGAGGGGTCTGTATACAGTGAGTGGTGAGGGGTCTGTATACAGTGAGTGGTGAGGGGTCTGTATACAGTGAGTGGTGAGGGGTCTGTATACAGTGAGTGGTGAGGGGTCTGTATACAGTGAGTGGTGAGGGGTCTGTATACAGTGAGTGGTGAGGGGTCTGTATACAGTGAGTGGTGAGGGGTCTGTATACAGTGAGTGGTGAGGGGTCTGTATACAGTGAATGTTGAGGGGTCTGTATACAGTGGTGAGGGGTCTGTATACAGTGAGTGGTGAGGGGTCTGTATACAGTGAGTGGTGAGGGGTCTGTATACAGTGGTGAGGGGTCTGTATACAGTGGTGAGGGGTCTGTATACAGTGGTGAGGGGTCTGTATACAGTGGTGAGGGGTCTGTATACAGTGAGTGGTGAGGGGTCTGTATACAGTGAGTGGTGAGGGGTCTGTATACAGTGAGTGGTGAGGGGTCTGTATACAGTGAGTGGTGAGGGGTCTGTATACAGTGGTGAGGGGTCTGTATACAGTGGTGAGGGGTCTGTATACAGTGAGTGGTGAGGGGTCTGTATACAGTGGTGAGGGGTCTGTATACAGTGGTGAGGGGTCTGTATACAGTGAGTGATGAGGGGTCTGTATACAGTGGTGAGGGGTCTGCATACAGTGAGTGGTGAGGGGTCTGTATACAGTGGTGAGGGGTCTGTATACAGTGAGTGGTGAGGGGTCTGTATACAGTGAGTGGTGAGGGGTCTGTATACAGTGAGTGAGTGGTGAGGGGTCTGTATACAGTGAGTGGTGAGGGGTCTGTATACAGTGAGTGGTGAGGGGTCTGTATACAGTGAGTGGTGAGGGGTCTGTATACAGTGAGTGGTGAGGGGTCTGTATACAGTGGTGAGGGGTCTGTATACAGTGAGTGATGAGGGGTCTGTATACAGTGAGTGGTGAGGGGTCTGTATACAGTGAGTGGTGAGGGGTCTGTATACAGTGAGTGGTGAGGGGTCTGTATACAGTGAGTGGTGAGGGGTCTGTATACAGTGAGTGGTGAGGGGTCTGTATACAGTGAGTGGTGAGGGGTCTGTATACAGTGAGTGGTGAGGGGTCTGTATACAGTGAGTGGTGAGGGGTCTGTATACAGTGGTGAGGGGTCTGTATACAGTGAATGTTGAGGGGTCTGTATACAGTGAGTGGTGAGGGGTCTGTATACAGTGAATGTTGAGGGGTCTGTATACAGTGAGTGGTGAGGGGTCTGTATACAGTGGTGAGGGGTCTGTATACAGTGGTGAGGGGTCTGTATACAGTGGTGAGGGGTCTGTATACAGTGGTGAGGGGTCTGTATACAGTGAGTGGTGAGGGGTCTGTATACAGTGAGTGGTGAGGGGTCTGTATACAGTGAGTGGTGAGGGGTCTGTATACAGTGAGTGGTGAGGGGTCTGTATACAGTGGTGAGGGGTCTGTATACAGTGGTGAGGGGTCTGTATACAGTGAGTGGTGAGGGGTCTGTATACAGTGGTGAGGGGTCTGTATACAGTGGTGAGGGGTCTGTATACAGTGAGTGATGAGGGTTCTGTATACAGTGGTGAGGGGTCTGTATACAGTGAATGTTGAGGGGTCTGTATATAGTGAATGTTGAGGGGTCTGTATACAGTGGTGAGGGGTCTGTATACAGTGAGTGGTGAGGGGTCTGTATACAGTGAATGTTGAGGGGTCTGTATACAGTGGTGAGGGGTCTGTATACAGTGAGTGGTGAGGGGTCTGTATACAGTGAGTGGTGAGGGGTCTGTATACAGTAAGTGGTGAGGGGTCTGTATACAGTGAGTGGTGAGGGGTCTGTATACAGTGGTGAGGGGTCTGTATACAGTGAGTGGTGAGGGGTCTGTATACAGTGAGTGGTGAGGGGTCTGTATACAGTAAGTGGTGAGGGGTCTGTATACAGTGAGTGGTGAGGGGTCTGTATACAGTGAGTGGTGAGGGGTCTGTATACAGTGAGTGGTGAGGGGTCTGTATACAGTAAGTGGTGAGGGGTCTGTATACAGTGAGTGGTGAGGGGTCTGTATACAGTGGTGAGGGGTCTGTATACAGTGGTGAGGGGTCTGTATACAGTGAGTGGTGAGGGGTCTGTATACAGTGAGTGGTGAGGGGTCTGTATACAGTGAGTGGTGAGGGGTCTGTATACAGTGGTGAGGGGTCTGTATACAGTGAGTGGTGAGGGGTCTGTATACAGTGGTGAGGGGTCTGTATACAGTGAGTGGTGAGGGGTCTGTATACAGTGAGTGGTGAGGGGTCTGTATACAGTGAGTGGTGAGGGGTCTGTATACAGTGAGTGGTGAGGGGTCTGTATACAGTAAGTGGTGAGGGGTCTGTATACAGTGAGTGGTGAGGGGTCTGTATACAGTGGTGAGGGGTCTGTATACAGTGGTGAGGGGTCTGTATACAGTGAGTGGTGAGGGGTCTGTATACAGTGAGTGGTGAGGGGTCTGTATACAGTGAGTGGTGAGGGGTCTGTATACAGTGGTGAGGGGTCTGTATACAGTGAGTGGTGAGGGGTCTGTATACAGTGAGTGGTGAGGGGTCTGTATACAGTGAGTGGTGAGGGGTCTGTATACAGTGAGTGGTGAGGGGTCTGTATACAGTGAGTGGTGAGGGGTCTGTATACAGTGAGTGGTGAGGGGTCTGTATACAGTGAGTGGTGAGGGGTCTGTATACAGTGAGTGGTGAGGGGTCTGTATACAGTGAGTGGTGAGGGGTCTGTATACAGTGAATGTTGAGGGGTCTGTATACAGTGAGTGGTGAGGGGTCTGTATACAGTGGTGAGGGGTCTGTATACAGTGAATGTTGAGGGGTCTGTATACAGTGAGTGGTGAGGGGTCTGTATACAGTGAGTGGTGAGGGGTCTGTATACAGTGAGTGGTGAGGGGTCTGTATACAGTGAGTGGTGAGGGGTCTGTATACAGTGAGTGGTGAGGGGTCTGTATACAGTGAGTGGTGAGGGGTCTGTATACAGTGAGTGGTGAGGGGTCTGTATACAGTGAGTGGTGAGGGGTCTGTATACAGTGGTGAGGGGTCTGTATACAGTGGTGAGGGGTCTGTATACAGTGGGTGAGGGGTCTGTATACAGTGAAGTGTTGAGGGGTCTGTATACAGTGGTGAGGGGTCTGTATACAGTGGTGAGGGGTCTGTATACAGTGAATGTTGAGGGGTCTGTATACAGTGAAGTTGAGTGGGTCTGTATACAGTGGTGAGGGGTCTGTATACAGTGAGTGGTGAGGGGTCTGTATACAGTGAGTGGTGAGGGGTCTGTATACAGTAAGTGGTGAGGGGTCTGTATACAGTGAGTGGTGAGGGGTCTGTATACAGTGAATGTTGAGGGGTCTGTATACAGTGAATGTTGAGGGGTCTGTATACAGTGAGTGGTGAGGGGTCTGTATACAGTGAGTGGTGAGGGGTCTGTATACAGTGAGTGGTGAGGGGTCTGTATACAGTGAGTGGTGAGGGGTCTGTATACAGTGAGTGGTGAGGGGTCTGTATACAGTGGTGAGGGGTCTGTATACAGTGAGTGGTGAGGGGTCTGTATACAGTGAGTGGTGAGGGGTCTGTATACAGTGGTGAGGGGTCTGTATACAGTGAGTGGTGAGGGGTCTGTATACAGTGAGTGGTGAGGGGTCTGTATACAGTGAGTGGTGAGGGGTCTGTATACAGTGAATGTTGAGGGGTCTGTATACAGTGGTGAGGGGTCTGTATACAGTGAGTGGTGAGGGGTCTGTATACAGTGGTGAGGGGTCTGTATACAGTGAGTGGTGAGGGGTCTGTATACAGTGAGTGGTGAGGGGTCTGTATACAGTGAGTGGTGAGGGGTCTGTATACAGTGGTGAGGGGTCTGTATACAGTGAGTGGTGAGGGGTCTGTATACAGTGAGTGGTGAGGGGTCTGTATACAGTGAGTGGTGAGGGGTCTGTATACAGTGAGTGGTGAGGGGTCTGTATACAGTGAGTGGTGAGGGGTCTGTATACAGTGGTGAGGGGTCTGTATACAGTGAGTGGTGAGGGGTCTGTATACAGTGAATGTTGAGGGGTCTGTATACAGTGAGTGGTGAGGGGGTCTGTATACAGTGAGTGGTGAGGGGTCTGTATACAGTGGTGAGGGGTCTGTATACAGTGAGTGGTGAGGGGTCTGTATACAGTGAGTGGTGAGGGGTCTGTATACAGTGAGTGGTGAGGGGTCTGTATACAGTGAGTGGTGAGGGGTCTGTATACAGTGGTGAGGGGTCTGTATACAGTGAATGTTGAGGGGTCTGTATACAGTGAATGTTGAGGGGTCTGTATACAGTGAATGTTGAGGGGTCTGTATACAGTGAGTGGTGAGGGGTCTGTATACAGTGAGTGGTGAGGGGTCTGTATACAGTGAATGTTGAGGGGTCTGTATACAGTGGTGAGGGGTCTGTATACAGTGAATGTTGAGGGGTCTGTATACAGTGAATGTTGAGGGGTCTGTATACAGTGGTGAGGGGTCTGTATACAGTGAATGTTGAGGGGTCTGTATACAGTGAGTGGTGAGGGGTCTGTATACAGTGGTGAGGGGTCTGTATACAGTGAGTGGTGAGGGGTCTGTATACAGTGAGTGGTGAGGGGTCTGTATACAGTGAGTGGTGAGGGGTCTGTATACAGTGAGTGGTGAGGGGTCTGTATACAGTGGTGAGGGGTCTGTATACAGTGAGTGGTGAGGGGTCTGTATACAGTGAGTGGTGAGGGGTCTGTATACAGTGAGTGGTGAGGGGTCTGTATACAGTGGTGAGGGGTCTGTATACAGTGAGTGGTGAGGGGTCTGTATACAGTGAGTGGTGAGGGGTCTGTATACAGTGGTGAGGGGTCTGTATACAGTGAGTGGTGAGGGGTCTGTATACAGTGGTGAGGGGTCTGTATACAGTGGTGAGGGGTCTGTATACAGTGAATGTTGAGGGGTCTGTATACAGTGAGTGATGAGGGGTCTGTATACAGTGAGTGGTGAGGGGTCTGTATACAGTGAGTGGTGAGGGGTCTGTATACAGTGAGTGGTGATGGGTCTGTATACAGTGGTGAGGGGTCTGTATACAGTGAGTGGTGAGGGGTCTGTATACAGTGAGTGGTGAGGGGTCTGTATACAGTGAGTGGTGAGGGGTCTGTATACAGTGGTGAGGGGTCTGTATACAGTGAGTGATGAGGGGTCTGTATACAGTGAGTGGTGAGGGGTCTGTATACAGTGGTGAGGGGTCTGTATACAGTGAGTGGTGAGGGGTCTGTATACAGTGAGTGGTGAGGGGTCTGTATACAGTGAGTGGTGAGGGGTCTGTATACAGTGAGTGGTGAGGGGTCTGTATACAGTGAGTGGTGAGGGGTCTGTATACAGTGAGTGGTGAGGGGTCTGTATACAGTGAGTGGTGAGGGGTCTGTATACAGTGGTGAGGGGTCTGTATACAGTGAGTGGTGAGGGGTCTGTATACAGTGAGTGGTGAGGGGTCTGTATACAGTGAGTGGTGAGGGGGTCTGTATACAGTGAGTGGTGAGGGGTCTGTATACAGTGAGTGGTGAGGGGTCTGTATACAGTGAGTGGTGAGGGGTCTGTATACAGTGAGTGGTGAGGGGTCTGTATACAGTGGTGAGGGGTCTGTATACAGTGAGTGATGAGGGGTCTGTATACAGTGAGTGGTGAGGGGTCTGTATACAGTGGTGAGGGGTCTGTATACAGTGAGTGGTGAGGGGTCTGTATACAGTGAGTGGTGAGGGGTCTGTATACAGTGAGTGGTGAGGGGTCTGTATACAGTGAGTGGTGAGGGGTCTGTATACAGTGAGTGGTGAGGGGTCTGTATACAGTGAGTGGTGAGGGGTCTGTATACAGTGAGTGGTGAGGGGTCTGTATACAGTGAGTGGTGAGGGTTCTGTATACAGTGGTGAGGGGTCTGTATACAGTGAGTGGTGAGGGGTCTGTATACAGTGAGTGTTGAGGGGTCTGTATACAGTGAGTGGTGAGGGGTCTGTATACAGTGGTGAGGGGTCTGTATACAGTGAGTGGTGAGGGGTCTGTATACAGTGGTGAGGGGTCTGTATACAGTGGTGAGGGGTCTGTATACAGTGAGTGGTGAGGGGTCTGTATACAGTGGTGAGGGGTCTGTATACAGTGGTGAGGGGTCTGTATACAGTGGTGAGGGGTCTGTATACAGTGAGTGGTGAGGGGTCTGTATACAGTGAGTGGTGAGGGGTCTGTATACAGTGGTGAGGGGTCTGTATACAGTGAGTGGTGAGGGGTCTGTATACAGTGAGTGGTGAGGGGTCTGTATACAGTGAATGTTGAGGGTCTGTATACAGTGAATGTTGAGGGGTCTGTATACAGTGAGTGGTGAGGGGTGTGGTGTTAGGTGAGGCTAATGTGCAATAAACCTTTCTGTGACGCCAGGGCACAGTTAATCTAAACACCGTCTGAGGTTGAGCCAGCTTCTCCTGGGCCAGGCACGGGCAATGAATACTCCAACGCAAGGTTATGGAAAAACTGACCTTACTGGGGCAGGATAGATGGAAAATCCGTTACAGCTCAGATTGGTAGAAAGCGAGGTGCAGGGTGAACCTTGGAAGCTTATCGGCTTGCTGGGACTTGTAGTTGATTGTGCTGTATATGACTGACTTGCTGTATGGCACCCCACGCTTGACTTTAGTGACTTGTATGACTGACTTACCTCTAGGCTTTACTCTCACCTGGGTATTGAGGTTTTTCTTTGTGTGAAGAGAGAGAGTGAGGTGTTCTAATCCTGCAACCAGAGACGTTCTCCAGACTGTACGGCAGCTAACACTGAACTCACCACACTATATAAGGGGCAGATTTGGGGGATTCCCATTGGGCTGACAAGTCACATGGTTTACCTCATGCACACTCCCCTAACAACAGGTCTTAACAGTCTTAAAGCAACAGGTACATAGAAAATGTAAGAACATTAACCATAGAATAACATTATATTATAGTGAGTCCTGAGTAAAATGGGACCAAGAGGTACACTGAAGACAACATCTGCCACACAGGACGGGCAGTATACTATATTCTGTACTGGGTCACCACATATACATCACACACAGGACAGGCAGAACACTATATTCTGTACTGGGTCACCACCTATACATCACACACAGGACGGGCAGAATACTATATTCTGTACTGGGTCACCACATATACATCACACACAGGACGGGCAGAATACTATATTCTGTACTGGGTCACCACATATACATCACACACAGGACGGGCAGAATACTATATTCTGTTCTGGGTCACCACATATACATCACACACCAGGACGTGCAGAATACTATATTCTGTACTGGGTCACCACATATACATCACACGCAGGACGGGTAGAATACTATATTCTGTTCTGGGTCACCACATATACATCACACACAGGACGTGCAGAATACTATATTCTGTACTGGGTCACCACATATACATTACACACAGGACGGGCAAAATACTATATTGTGTACTGGGTCACGGCATATACATCACACACAGGACGGGCAGAATACTATATCGTGTACTGGGTCACCACATATACATCACACACAGGACGGGCAGAATACTATATTCTGTACTGGGTCACCACATATACATCACACACAGGACGGGCAGAATACTATATTGTGTACTGGGTCACCACATAGACATCACACACAGGACGGGCAGAATACTATATTCTGTACTGGGTTACCACATATACATCACACACAGGATGGGCAGAATACTACATTCTGTACTGGGTCACCGCATATACATCACACACAGGACGGGCACAATACTACATTCTGTACTGGCTCACCACATATACATCACACACAGGACGGGCAGAAAACTATATTCTGTACTGGGTCACCACATATACATCACACACAGGACGGGCAGAATACTACATTCTGTACTGGGTCACCACATATACATCACACACAGGACGGGCAGAATACTACATTCTGTACTGGGTCACCACATATACATCACACACAGGACGAGCAGAATACTACATTCTGTACTGGGTCACCACATATACATCACACACAGGACGGGCTAAATACTATATTCTGTACTGGGTCACCACAAGGAGTCTGCCCTGATCACTTATTTTAGCTTTTACAAACTGTTGGATAATTTTACAGTTGTTGCGTCTCCGGTCCTGGCAGATTGGCCCCTCGGACTCTGGGATGATGGGAGTTGTGCTACAAAAAAACAATGGAGTCATTTACTAGAGATACAAGAAATATATATTTATTGTTTACAGTTATAAACACATGGAGGTCTTCCACAACAGTGGGGGGAATATACTATATAATATACAGTGGGGGGAATATACTATATAATATACAGTGGGGGGAATATACTATATAATATACAGTGGGGGGAATATACTATATAATATACAGTGGGGGGAATATACTATATAATATACAGTGGGGGGAATATACTATATAATATACAGTGGGGGAATATACTATATAATATACAGTGGGGGGAATATACTATATAATATACAGTAGGGGGAATATACTATATAATATACAGTGGGGGGAATATACTATATAATATACAGTGGGGGGAATATACTATATAATATACAGTGGGGGGAATATACTATATAATATACAGTGGGGGTATATACTATATAATATACAGTGGGGGGAATATACTATATAATATACAGTGGGGGGAATATACTATATAATATACAGTGGGGGGAATATACTATATAATATACAGTGGGGGGAATATACTATATAATATACAGTGGGGGGAATATACTATATAATATACAGTGGGGGTATATACTATATAATATACAGTGGGGGGAATATACTATATAATATACAGTGGGGGGAATATACTATATAATATACAGTGGGGGGAATATACTATATAATATACAGTGGGGGGATCATACTATATAATATACAGCGGGGGGGAATATACTATATAACATACAGTGGGGGGAATATACTATATAATATACAGTGGGGGGAATATACTATATAATATACAGTGGGGGGAACATACTATATAATATACAGCGGGGGGGAATATACTATATAACATACAGTGGGGGGAATATACTATATAATATACAGTGGGGGGAATATACTATATAATATACAGTGGGGGAAATATACTATATAATATACAGTGGGGGGAATATACTATATAATATACAGTGGGGGGAATATACTATATAATATACAGTGGGGGGAATATACTATATAATATACAGTGGGGGGAATGTACTATATAATATACAGTGGGGGGAATATACTATATAATATACAGTGGGGGGAATATACTATATAATATACAGTGGGGGGAATATACTATATAATATACAGTGGGGGGTATATACTATATACTATACAGTGGGGGGAATATACTATATAATATACAGTGGGGGGAATGTACTATATAATATACAGTGGGGGGAATATACTATATAATATACAGTGGGGGGAATATACTATATAATATACAGTGGGGGGGAATATACTATATAATATACAGTGGGGGGGAATATACTATATAATATACAGTGGGGGGGAATATACTATATAATATACAGTGGGGGGAATATACTATATAATATACAGTGGGGGGAATATACTATATAATATACAGTGGGGGGAAAATACTATATAATATACAGTGGGGGGAATATACTATATAACATACAGTGGGGGGAATATACTATATAATATACAGTGGGGGGAATATACTATATAATATACAGTGGGGGGAACATACTATATAATATACAGTGGGGGGAACATACTATATAATATACAGCGGGGGGGAATATACTATATAACATACAGTGGGGGGAATATACTATATAATATACAGTGGGGGGAATATACTATATAATATACAGTGGGGGGAACATACTATATAATATACAGTGGGGGGGAATATACTATATAATATACAGTGGGGGGAATATACTATATAATATACAGTGGGGGGAATATACTATATAATATACAGTGGGGGGAATATACTATATAATATACAGTGGGGGGAATATACTATATAATATACAGTGGGGGGAATATACTATATAATATACAGTGGGGGGAATATACTATATAATATACAGTGGGGGGGAATATACTATATAATATACAGTGGGGGAATATACTATATAATATACAGTGGGGGGAATATACTATATAATATACAGTGGGGGGGAATATACTATATAATATACAGTGGGGGGAACATACTATATAATATACAGTGGGGGGAACATACTATATAACATACAGTGGGGGGGAACATACTATATAATATACAGTGGGGGGAATATACTATATAATATACAGTGGGGGGGGATATACTATATAATATACAGTGGGGGGAATATACTATATAATATACAGTGGGGGGAATATACTATATAATATACAGTGGGGGGAATATACTATATAATATACAGTGGGGGGGGAATATACTATATAATATACAGTGGGGGGAACATACTATATAATATACAGTGGGGGGAACATACTATATAACATACAGTGGGGGGAACATACTATATAATATACAGGGGGGGGAATATACTATATAATATACAGTGGGGGGAATATACTATATAATATACAGTGGGGGGAATATACTATATAATATACAGTGGGGGGAATATACTATATAATATACAGTGGGGGGAACATACTATATAATATACAGTGGGGGAATATACTATATAATATACAGTGGGG
>NC_079193.1:3208962-3253745 GCF_029499605.1 Hyla sarda | reverse complement strand
CCCACTGTATATATATAGTAGACATTGTCTGATAATATTGTATATTTCCCCCACTGTATATTATATATAGTATATTCCCCCCACTGTATATTATATAGTATATTTCCCCCCACTGATATTATATAGTATATTCCCCCACTGTATAATATAGTATATACCCCCCGCTGTATATTATATATTCCCCCACTGTATATTATATAGTATATTCCCCCCCACTGTATATATATATAGTATATCCCCCCCCCCCCCCACTGTATAATTATATAGTATATTCCCCCCACTGTATATTATATAGTATATTCCCACCACTGTATATTATATAGTATATTCCCCCCACTGTATATTATATAGTATATTCCCCCCACTGTATATTATATAGTATATTCCCCCCACTGATATAGTATCTAGTATAGTTCCGCCGCACTGTATATTATATATTCCCCCCACTGTATATTATATAGTATATATTCCTCCCCACTGTATATTATCTAGTATATTCCCCCCACTGTATATTATATAGTATATTCCCCCCACTGTATATTATATAGTACTATTCCCCCCACTGTATATTATATAGTATATTCCCCCCACTGTATATTATATAGTATATTCCCCCCACTGTATATTATATAGTATGTTCCCCCCCACTGTATATTATATAGTATATTCCCCCCCACTGTATATTATATAGTATATTCCCCCCACTGTATATTATATAGTATATTCCCCCCACTGTATATTATATAGGTATATTTCCCCCCCCCTGTATATTATATAGTATATTCCCCCACTGTATATTATATAGTATATTCCCCCCCACTGTATATTATATAGTATATTTCCCCCACTGTATATTATATAGTATATTCCCCCCACTGTATATTATATAGTATATTCCCCCCCCCCCTGTATATTATATAGTATAATATCTAATTGTTGTATCTCTATTGTTTTTTGCAGTATTGTGTATAGTAATTGTTCATACCAGATATATATTGGGGTCATAGTTCAGTCACCACAGGATTCTACACTCGGGGGTCTCACCCAGTTATTTATAGATAAGTAATAAGAATTAAATATTCAAATACTTTGAACCCCATATGTGTTTGAGGTTTGCACGATGATGGGAGTTGTAGTTGTGCAGCAGGTGGGCATGATGGGAGTTGTAGTTGTGCCGCAGGTAGTCATGATGGGAGTTGTAGTTGTGCAGCAGGTAGTCATGATGGGAGTTGTAGTTGTGCAGCAGGTAGTCATGATGGGAGTTGTAGTTGTGCCAGCAGGTAGTCATGATGGGAGTTGTAGTTGTGCAGCAGGTAGTCATGATGGGAGTTGTAGTTGTGCAGCAGGTGGGCATGATGAGAGTTTTAGTGGTGCAGCAAGGGGGCATGATGGGAGTTGTAGTTGTGCAGCAGGGGGGCATGATGGGAGTTGTAGTTGTGCAGCAGGGGGGCATGATGGGAGTTGTAGTGGAGCAGCAGGTAGTCATGATGGGAGTTGTAGTTGTGCAGCAGGTGGGCGTGATGGAAGTTGTAAGTTGTGCAGCAGGGGTGTGATGGGAGTTGTAGTTGTGCAGCAGGTAGTCATGATGAGGAGTTGTAGTTGTGCAGCAGGTAGTCATGATGGGAGTTGTAGTTGTGCAGCAGGTAGTCATGATGGGAGTTGTAGTTGTGCCGCAGGTGGGCATGATGGGAGTTGTAGTTGTGCCGCAGGTAGTCATGATGGGAGTTGTAGTTGTGCAGCAGGTAGTCATGATGGGAGTTGTAGTTGTGCAGCAGGTATTCATGATGGGAGTTGTAGTTGTGCAGCAGGTAGTCATGATGGGAGTTGTAGTTGTGATGGGAGTTGTAGTTGTGCAGCAGGTAGTCATGATGGGAGTTGTAGTTGTGCAGCAGGTAGTCATGATGGGAGTTGTAGTTGTGCCGCAGGTGGGCATGATGGGAGTTGTAGTTGTGCCGCAGGTAGTCATGATGGGAGTTGTAGTTGTGCAGCAGGTAGCATGATGGGAGTTGTAGTTGTGCAGCAGGTAGTCATGATGGGAGTTGTAGTTGTGCAGCAGTAGTCATGATGGGAGTTGTAGTTGTGCAGCAGGTAGTCATGATGGAGTTGTAGTTGTGCAGCAGGTAGTCATGATGGGAGTTGTAGTTGTGCCGCAGGTGGGCATGATGGGAGTTGTAGTTGTGCCGCAGGTAGTCATGATGGGAGTTGTAGTTGTGCAGCAGGTAGTCATGATGGGAGTTGTAGTTGTGCAGCAGGTAGTCATGATGGGAGTTGTAGTTGTGCAGCAGGTAGTCATGATGGGAGTTGTAGTTGTGCAGCAGGTAGTCATGATGGGAGTTGTAGTTGTGCAGCAGGTAGTCATGATGGGAGTTGTAGTTGTGCCGCAGGTGGGCATGATGGGAGTTGTAGTTGTGCCGCAGGTAGTCATGATGGGAGTTGTAGTTGTGCAGCAGGTAGTCATGATGGGAGTTGTAGTTGTGCAGCAGGTAGTCATGATGGGAGTTGTAGTTGTGCAGCAGGTAGTCATGATGGGAGTTGTAGTTGTGCAGCAGGTAGTCATGATGGAGTTGTAGTTGTGCAGCAGGTAGTCATGATGGGAGTTGTAGTTGTGCAGCAGGTAGTCATGATGGGAGTTGTAGTTGTGCAGCAGGTGGGGAGGCGCAGTCTGTTGGACGCCTCCAGCCGCCTCCTGGTGGTTCCTTATAAATAGCTCAGCTAATCCTGGCACATACTGTAGATGCCTCCGCCATGACGCAGCGCGGTCACATGACCTCTGTCTGAGCTCGCGGAGCACTGGGGTTCCTCTCTGATGCCTCCTGTGTATTTCGAGGAGTTCTTACTCCATATTGTTTATCAGTGATTGAAGTCTAATAGATCTCATTGTGACCTAACACAGCTGAAGGTTTGTTACAGTTGTATCTTATCTACACAATTATGTGGATTGGTAAAGGCTGCCTGGACCCCAGACTAATGCAGTGCTACAAAACTGGATACATTTACCTGCTACACAGCAGCAAACCCTCAGCTGTGGTAACAGGACCAGATCAGGGGGAGATTATCACAAAGAAAAGAAACAACTACTGACAGAAGACATATAACGGTGTAATGTTCATCATCCACAGCAGCACAGAGTATTACAGGCGGTATTATTTATATACATTAGATTGGTCCTATAGGAGACATATAATGGTGTAATGTTCATCATCCACAGCAGCACAGAGTATTACAGGCGGTATTATTTATATACATTAGACTGGTCCTGTAGGAGACATATAACGGTGTAATGTTCATCATCCACAGCAGCACAGAGTATTACAGGCGGTATTATATACATTAGACTGGTCCTGTAGGAGACATATAACGGTGTAATGTTCATCATCCACAGCAGCACAGAGTAGTACAGGCGGTATTTTTTATATACATTAGACTGGTCCTATAGGAGACATATAACGGTGTAATGTTCATTAGTACATCCACAGCAGCACAGAGTATTACAGGCGGTATTATTTATATACATTAGACTGGTCCTGTAGGAGACATATAACGGTGTAATGTTCATCATTCACAGCAGCACAGAGTATTACAGGCGGTATTATTTATATACATTAGATTGGTCCTATAGGAGACATATAACGGTGTAATGTTCATCAGCGCATCCACAGCAGCACAGAGTATTACAGGCGGTATTATTTATATACATTAGACTGGTCCTGTAGGAGACATATAACGGTGTAATGTTCATCATCCACAGCAGCACAGAGTATTACAGGCGGTATTATTTATATACATTAGATTGGTCCTATAGGAGACATATAACGGTGTAATGTTCATCATCCACAGCAGCACAGAGTATTACAGGAGATATTATATACATTAGACTGGTCCTATAGGAGACATATAACGGTGTAATGTTCATCAGTACATCCACAGCAGCACAGAGTATTACAGGCGGTATTATTTATATACATTAGACTGGTCCTATAGGAGACATATAACGGTGTAATGTTCATCATCCACAGCAGCACAGAGTATTATAAACGGTATTATTTATATACATTAGACTGGTCCTATAGGAGACATATAACAGTGTAATGTTCATCAGTACATCCACAGCAGCACAGAGTATTACATGCGGTATTATTTATATACATTAGACTGGTCCTAAAGGAGACATATAACGGTGTAATGTTCATCAGCACAGAGTATTACAGGCGGTATTATTTATATACATTAGATTGGTCCTATAGGAGACATATAACGGTGTAATGTTAATCAGCGCATCCACAGCAGCACAGAGTATTACAGGCGGTATTATTTATATACATTAGATTGGTCCTATAGGAGACATATAACGGTGTAATGTTCATCAGCGCATCCACAGCAGCACAGAGTATTACAGGCGGTATTATTTATATACATTAGATTGGTCCTATAGGAGACATATAACGGTGTAATGTTCATCATCCACAGCAGCACAGAGTATTATAGGCGGTATTATTTATATACATTAGATTGGTCCTATAGGAGACATATAACGGTGTAATGTTCATCAGTACATCCACAGCAGCACAGAGTATTATAGGCGGTATTATTTATATACATTAGACTGGTCCTATAGGAGACATATAACGGTGTAACGTTCAGCCTCATCATTACATCCACAGCAGCACAGAGTATTTATAATGCCTCAGATCACTTGTATCATGTGACCCTCCGCTCTGTTTCCCACAGATACGTTTCGGCATTTACAGATTTTCTGGTGATGAGAGGATTGGAGAAGGCGGCTAAACAGTCCAGGTGAGAAAAGGGACGAGTGAGCGACAAACTTATCCGGTCCTCACCGCACCTCCTGCCGGGGTTGTCACCCAAATTCAAGAGGTGCTACAGGTTGTTTTCTATCTGTATACTGCTGCTATCTCTATGGGATCAGTATATATAGTAGTTATACCCCTCCCCTCCAGCTCTATCTGTATACTGCTGCTATCTCTATGGGATCAGTATATATAGTAGTTATACACCTCCCCTCCAGCTCTATCGGTATACTGCTGCTATCTCTATGGGATCAGTATATATAGTAGTTATACTCCTCCCCTCCAGCTCTGTCTGCATACTGCTTCTATCTCTATGGGATCAGTATATATAGTAGTTATACCCCTCCCCTCCAGCTCTATCTGTATATTGCTGCTATCTCTATGGGATCAGTATATATAGTAGTTATACTCCTCCCCTCCAGCTCTGTCTGTATACTGCTGCTATCTCTATGAGATCAGTATATATAGTAGTTATACTCCTTCCCTCCAGCTCTGTCTGTCTACTGCTGCTATCTCTATGGGATCAGTATATATAGTAGTTATACCCCTCTAGCTCTATCTGTATACTGCTGCTATCTCTATAGGATGAGGATATATAGTAGTTATACACCTCCCCTACCGGCTCTATCTGTATACTACTGCTGCTATCTCTATGGGATCAGTATATAAAGTAGTTATACACTTCACCTCCAGCTATATCTGTATACTGCTGCTATCTCTATAGGATCAGTATATATAGTAGTTATACCCCTCCAGCTCTATCTGTATACTGCTGCTATCTCTATGGGATTTGGATATATAGTGGTTATACACCTTCCCTCCAGCTCTATCTGTATACTGCTGCTATCTCTATGGGATCAGGATATATAGTAGTTATGCACTTCCCCTCCAGCTCTATCTGTATACTGCTGCTATTTCTATAGGATCAGTATATATAGTAGTTATACCCCTCCAGCTCTATCTGTATACTGCTGCTATCTCTATGGGATCAGGATATATAGTAGTTATACACCTCCCCTCCAGCTCTATCTGTATACTGCTGCTATCTCTATGGGATCAGGATATATAGTAGTTATACCCCTCCAGCTCTATCTGTATACTGCTGCTATCTCTATAGGATCAGTATATATAGTAGTTATACCCCCTCCAGCTCTATCTGTATACTGCTGCTATCTCTATGGGATTTGGATATATTGTGGTTATACACCTTCCCTCCAGCTCTATCTGTATACTACTGCCATCTTTATGGGATCAGGATATATAGTAGTTACACCCTCAGCTCTATCTGTATACTGCTGCTATCTCTAGAACTTGTGTTATTGCTGCGTTTTTCCCCACAATGATGTATTTTACCGTAATTGTGCGAACCACAGTAGAACAACCAATGTAAAGTAAAAATGGGTGAAAAATGCAGTAAAATTGAGTGTTTGAACACAACCTATAGACTTCAAATCTTCATAAAAACCTCAGTTAGGATTATAGGTCAGATCAACTTCTTTTTATGACAATAGGAAAATGCATCAAAACTGCACCTTATGTGAACTGACCCCAACCCACTGATGGGTGACCTCCAGAGATGACCCCTCGTATAGTCAGATCTCCATCCTCTATAGGAGTCCAGTATAAACTCTACACATCTGGATGACATAAACCTGTGGAGGACCCCTATAGGTTATACCAGTGTTTGCCATCCAGGGTGCCTCCAGCTGTTGCAAAACAACAACTCCCAGCATGCCCGGACAGCCTTTGGCTGGCACCATGGTTAGCAAACACTGGGTAATACAATCACTATTAGAATACCTGCCATATTATACCAGTCAGGACTCATGGAAAGCTGGGTGACTGCCTGTCTCTTGTTTCTCAGTGACCTGATTGTCCTGTATTTTTTTTTTCTTGCAGCAACTACTGGAAGGGGAATAAGAGGCTCCTCCTGCAGCTGATTGGAGATCAGGAGACCCCCACCCATGTGACCCTGCAGAGGGTCCTCATCGAGCCCTTCAGGAACCATGTGCAGCAATACTCACTACTACTGTCCCGGCTGAACGGAATGCTCTTAAAGGTACAGGGCTATGTAGAGAGAGACTTTTTTTGATTTTCACATCTTCTACCCTAGTCACCTCCACAGCTGCACTCACTATTCTGCTGTTACATCATGTCTTATCCTCCAGAGCTGCACTCACTATTCTGCTGTTACATCATGTCTTATCCTCCAGAGCTGCACTCACTATTCTGCTGTTACATTATGTCTTATCCTCCAGAGCTGCAATCACTATTCTGCTGTTACATCATGTCTTATCCTCCAGAGCTGCACTCACTATTCTGCTGTTACATCATGTCTTATCCTCCAGAGCTGCACTCACTATTCTGCTGTTACATCATGTCTTATCCTCCAGAGCTGCACTCACTATTCTGCTGTTACATCATGTCTTATCCTCCAGAGCTGCACTCACTATTCTGCTGTTACATCATGTCTTATCCTCCAGAGCTGCACTCACTATTCTCCTGTTACATCATGTCTTATCCTCCAGAGCTGCACTCACTATTCTCCTGTTACATCATGTCTTATCCTCTAGAGCTGCACTCACTATTCTGCTGTTACAAAATGTCTTATCCTCTAGAGCTGCACTCACTATTCTGCTGTTACATCATGTCTTATCCTCCAGAGCTGCACTCACTATTCTGCTGCCACATCATGTCTTATCCTCCAGTCACCTCCAGAGCTGCACTCACTATTCTGCTGTCACATCCTGTATTCTCCTTCAGAGCTGCACTCACTATTCTGCTGTCACATCATGTCTTATCCTCCAGTCACCTCCAGAGCTGCATTCACTATTCTGCTGTCACATCCTGTATCCTCCTTCAGAGCTGCACTCACTATTCTGCTGTCACATCATGTCTTATCCTCCAGAGCTGCACTCACTATTCTGCTGTCACATCATGTCTTATTCTCCAGATCTGCACTCACTATTCTGCTGTTATAATATTATCCTGTTTTTTCTCGTACAGGAAGCGTCTCTCGCAGATTCTATCGCCACATATGTGAGATTAGAGACATTTATCAGCCAAGCCCTGGATGAAGCCGCCCAGACCAAAATCCTCTGGAGCTCTGTGTCCAGCAAACTGGTGGTAGGTGGGAGTGGCCTGTACTGGGGGAGGGGATCAAAGGAAAGCGCTCACCGATACACCGGGTTATAGTGCGGGTGAACAGGAGACTGATGTGGGGTCTCGGCAGCTCTACCTACCTGCAGTCCGGAGCCCCGATCCCCTGAAGGTTCCCTCTTCTAGCGCTGACTGATGCTTTGAGGCGGGCCACCGGCTGGATTTAAATATTCATAAGCGCCGGTCACGTGAGCGCTCAGTAGGCACGAGCTGGAAGAGGGGGACCTTCAGAGGATTGGGGCTCCGGACTGCAGGTAGGTAGAGTAGCCGAGACCCCGCATCAGTCTCCTGTTCACCCGCACTATGACCCGGTGTATCATGTTATAATGCGGGAGAACAGGTGACCGTTTTCCTATCATGTGTATATGACGTGTGTTCTGCGTATATAATAGATGTTGTAGGGATTTCCCTCTGGGGTCAGCTCTGGGATCGTCCATGACGGCCGCAGGACACGTTTTCATTTCATTCAGCAGGAAACAACAATTCTTCATGCAGTCCGGCCCCTCGCCAGCTTTATTAGATAAGTTGTAGGAGAAACAAAAACATAACCCAGGAACAAACAAAATCCTAGGCCGTCCAGCCCCTGACCACACAGTCACTTCCCTCTCTGTCCACTGGTGATCTCGTCCACCAGCTCAAAACACAGGTTTCCTGCAACCATTACTCACACACAGGTCTGTCCACTTCACTGGTGGGTCACTCACAGCACCTGACTATCTGCTCCTCACAAAGTGGTGACCCCAGGGTGCAGGATCTCACTTGGAGGAAGACACGTAGCGGCACTTTTTCTCACTCTTCTGGGCACTCACCCTTAGTATCCCGACTTTCCGGCTAGGATCGGGGAATTCTTATAGATCCGGTCGGATGTCCAGACAGTATTACACTGCACACATCCACTTATGTATTTATTTTTTGTCACTCTGTCCATATTTTGTGTTCTGTTTGTTCACAAGGATTTGGTCAGGGTGCGATGCCCTTCTGGGTGTCCCTCCTTCCAGTCTAGGGGAGGTGTGTGTGTCCCTGCTATACGCCGTGGCAGCCCTGCTTTGGCAGGATGCCGAACCGGTTTTACTGGTTCCTTGGTGACAACCTGGTTAAAGGGGTACTCCGATGGAAAACTTTTTATTTAAAATCAACTGATGCCAGAAAGTTAAACAGATTTGTAAATCACTTCTATTAAAAAATCTTAATCCTTCCAGTACTTTTTAGGGGCTGTATACTAAAGAGAAATCCAAAAAAGAAATGCATTTCCTATGATGTCCTGACCACAGTGCTCTCTGCTGACCTCTGCTGTCCATTTTAGGAACTGTCCAGAGCAGCATATGTTTACTATGGGGATTATCTTCTGCTCTGGACAGTTCCTAAAATGGACAGCAGAGGTCAGCAGAGAACACTGTGGTCATGACATCAGAGAAATCAAAAAAGTAAAGCATTTCCTCTGTAGTATACAGCCCCTAAAAAGTACTGGAAGGATTAAGATTTTTTAATAGAAGTAATTTACAAATCTGTTTAACTTTCTGGCACCAGTTGATTTAAAAAAAAAAGGTTTCCACCGGAGTACACCTTTAATGCCTGTTGTCTGCCGGAAACACTTTCGGTCCCTGAGTAGCTTCGGCGAATGGGAACATTGTACCTGGAACCTTGCAGGGGCCTTTTTGCCCGGTGGCGAAGGGTTTGGTTTGTTGGGGGCTTCTCTCCTTTCGGAGAAGGACTTGCGATAGACCAAATCCTCGTACATGTTTTTTTGTGTGAACACTTCAAAAGAAATGTGTGTATTGTGTACAGTTTCTGTATTTTGTGTGTACTGTTTGTATAGTTTGTGTATTGTGTATATGGTATGTGTGTATTGTGTTTATTGTGTGTATAGTTTGTGTATTGTGTGCATGGTATGTGTGTACTGTATTTATTGTGTGTATAGTGTGTATTGTGTTTTTTGTGTGTATGGTATGTGTGTACTGTTTGTGTGTATAGTTTGTGTGTATTGTGTGTACTGTGTTTATTGTGTGTATGGTATGTGTGTACTGTTTGTGTGTATAGATTGTGTGTACTGTGTGTACTGTGTTTATTGTGTGTATGGTATGTGTGTACTGTTTGTGTGTATAGATTGTGTGTACTGTGTGTACTGTGTTTATTGTGTGTATGGTATGTGTGTACTGTTTGTGTGTATAGTTTGTGTGTATTGTGTGTACTGTGTGTATTGTGTGTACTGTGTGTATGGTATGTGTGTATTGTGTGTACTGTGTTTATTGTGTGTATGGTATGTGTGAACTGTTTCTGTGTACTGTGTGTATAGTTTGTGTATTGTGTGCATGGTGTGTGTATTATGTGTATAGTTTGTGTATTGTGTGCATGGTATGTGTGTATTGTGTTTATTGTGTGTATAGTGTGTATTGTGTGTATAGTGTGTGTATTATGTGTATAGTTTGTGTATTGTGTGTATTGTGTACATGGTGTGTGTGTGTATTATGTGTATAGTTTGTGTATTGTGTGCATGGTATGTGTGTATTGTGTTTATTGTGTGTATAGTTTGTGTATTGTGTGCATGGTATGTGTGTATTGTGTTTATTGTGTGTATAGTTTGTGTATTGTGTGCATGGTATGTGTGTATTGTGTTTATTGTGTGTATAGTTTGTGTATTGTGTGCATGGTATGTGTGTATTGTGTGCATGGTATGTGTGTATTGTGTTTATTGTGTGTATAGTTTGTGTATTGTGTGCATGGTATGTGTGTATTGTGTGCATGGTGTGTGTGTATTATGTGTATAGTTTGTGTATTGTGTGCATGGTATGTGTGTATTGTGTGTGTATGGTATGTGTATAGTTTGTGTATTGTGTGCATGGTATGTGTGTATTGTGTGTATTGTGTGTGTATATTGTGTGTTTTGTGTTTATTGTGTGTGTATTATGTGTATAGTGTGTGTATTATGTGTATAGTGTGTGTATTATGTGTATAGTTTGTGTATTGTGTGCATGGTATGTGTGTATTGTGTGTTTTGTGTGTATTGTGTGTGTATATGGTTTGTATGGTCACTATTGATTAGACTATGATAATAAGGTATGACATGTGACTCCACAGAAGGTGAATGGCTGATACATTGTATCCTCTGGATTCTCTGCAGGCCGCACTTTGTACCCCGGAGCGACGTCTACAGGAAGACAGTAGGAATATTCCAGTGACCGTGACTCCGGGCAGATGTGACAGAGTCCTGCTCTTCAGTGATGTGCTGGTCTTCCTGCAGGTGACGACACTGAGCACGCCCACACTACACCCCATGTATCATATTGTTATATCATCCTGTAGGTGGAGGCACTGAGCACGCCCACACTACACCCCATGTATTACATTGTTATATCATCCTGTAGGTGGAGACACTGAGCACGCCCACACTACACCCCATGTATCACATTGTTATATCATCCTGTAGGTGGAGACACTGAGCACGCCCACACTACACCCCATCTATTATGTTGTTATATCATCCTGTAGGTGGAGGCACTGAGCACGCCCACACTACACCCCATGTATTACATTGTTATATCATCCTGTAGGTGGAGACACTGAGCACGCCCACACTACACCCCATCTATTATATTGTTATATCATCCTGTAGGTGGAGGCACTGAGCACGCCCACACTACACCCCATGTATTACATTGTTATATCATCCTGTAGGTGGAGACACTGAGCACGCCCACACTACACCCCATGTATCACATTGTTATATCATCCTGTAGGTGACGACACTGAGCACGCCCACACTACACCCCATGTATCACATTATTATATCATCCTGTAGGTGGAGGCACTGAGCACGCCCACACTACACCCCATGTATCACATTGTTATATCATCCTGTAGGTGACGACACTGAGCACGCCCACATTACACCCCATGTATTACATTGTTATATCATCCTGTAGGTGGAGACACTGAGCACGCCCACACTACACCCCATGTATCACATTGTTATATCATCCTGTAGGTGGAGACACTGAGCACGCCCACACTACACCCCATGTATCACATTGTTATATCATCCTGTAGGTGGAGACACTGAGCACGCCCACACTACACCCCATGTATTACATTGTTATATCATCCTGTAGGTGGAGACACTGAGCACGCCCACACTACACCCCATGTATCACATTATTATATCATCCTGTAGGTGACGACACTGAGCACGCCCACACTACACCCCATGTATTACATTGTTATATCATCCTGTAGGTGGAGACACTGAGCACGCCCACACTACACCCCATGTATTACATTGTTATATCATCCTGTAGGTGGAGACACTGAGCACGCCCACACTACACCCCATCTATTACATTGTTATATCATCCTGCAGGTGGAGACACTGAGCACGCCCACACTACACCCCATGTATCACATTGTTATATCATCCTGTAGGTGGAGACACTGAGCACGCCCACACTACACCCCATCTATTACATTGTTATATCATCCTGCAGGTGGAGACACTGAGCACGCCCACACTACACCCCATGTATCACATTGTTATATCATCCTGTAGGTGGAGGCACTGAGCACGGCCACACTACACCCCATGTATCACATTGTTATATCATCCTGTAGGTGGAGACACTGAGCACGCCCACACTACACCCCATGTATCACATTGTTATATCATCCTGTAGGTGGAGACACTGAGCACGCCCACACTACACCCCATGTATCACATTGTTATATCATCCTGTAGGTGACGACACTGAGCACACTCACACTACACCCCATCTATTATATTGTTATATCATCCTATAGGTGGAGACACTGAGCACGCCCACACTACACCCCATGTATTATATTGTTATATCATGCTGTAGGTGGAGACACTGAGCACGCCCACACTACACCCCATGTATTACATTGTTATATCATCCTGTAGGTGGAGACACTGAGCACGCCCACACTACACCCTATGTATCACATTGTTATATCATCCTGTAGGTGGAGACACTGAGCACGCCCACACTACACCCCATGTATTACATTGTTATATCATCCTGTAGGTGACGACACTGAGCACGCCCACACTACACCCCATGTATTACATTGTTATATCATCCTGTAGGTGGAGACACTGAGCACGCCCACACTACACCCCATGTATTACATTGTTATATCATCCTATAGGAGGAGACACTGAGCACGCCCACACTACACCCCATCTATTATATTGTTATATCATCCTATAGGAGGAGACACTGAGCACGCCCACACTACACCCCATCTATTATATTGTTATATCATCCTATAGGAGGAGACACTGAGCACGCCCACACTACACCCCATGTATTATATTGTTATATCATCCTATAGGTGGAGACACTGAGCACGCCCACACTACACCCCATGTATTACATTGTTATATCATCCTGTAGGTGGAGACACTGAGCACGCCCACACTACACCCCATGTATTACATTGTTATATCATCCTATAGGTGGAGACACTGAGCACGCCCACACTACACCCCATGTATTACATTGTTATATCATCCTGTAGGTGGAGACACTGAGCACGCCCACACTACACCCTATGTATCACATTGTTATATCATCCTGTAGGTGGAGACACTGAGCACGCCCACACTACACCCCATGTATCACATTGTTATATCATCCTATAGGTGGAGACACTGAGCACGCCCACACTACACCCCATGTATTACATTGTTATATCATCCTGCAGGTGACGACACTGAGCACGCCCACACTACACCCCATCTATTATATTGTTATATCATCCTATAGGTGGAGACACTGAGCACGCCCACACTACACCCCATCTATTATATTGTTATATCATCCTATAGGTGGAGACACTGAGCACGTCCACACTACACCCCATGTATCACATTGTTATATCATCCTGTAGGTGGAGACACTGAGCACGCCCACACTACACCCCATGTATTCCATTGTTATATCATCCTGTAGGTGGAGACACTGAGCACGCCCACACTACACCCCAAGTATTACATTGTTATATCATCCTGCAGGTGACGACACTGAGCACGCCCACACTACACCCCATCTATTATATTGTTATATCATCCTATAGGTGGAGACACTGAGCACGCCCACACTACACCCCATGTATTACATTGTTATATCATCCTGTAGGTGGAGACACTGAGCAGTCCCACACTACACCCCATGTATTATATTGTTATATCATCCTGCAGGTGACGACACTGAGCACGCCCACACTACACCCCATCTATTATATTGTTATATCATCCTATAGGTGGAGACACTGAGCACGCCCACACTACACCCCATGTATCACATTATTATATCATCCTATAGGTGGAGACACTGAGCACGCCCACACTACACCCCATGTATCACATTGTTATATCATCCTGTAGGTGGAGACACTGAGCACGCCCACACTACACCCCATGTATTACATTGTTATATCATCCTGTAGATGGAGACACTGAGCACGCCCACACTACACCCCATGTATCACATTATTATATCATCCTATAGGTGGAGACACTGAGCACGCCCACACTACACCCCATGTATTATATTGTTATATCATCCTGTAGGTGGAGACACTGAGCACGCCCACACTACACCCCATGTATTACATTGTTATATCATCCTGTAGGTGGAGACACTGAGCACGCCCACACTACACCCCATGTATCACATTATTATATCATCCTGTAGGTGGAGACACTGAGCACGCCCACACTACACCCCATGTATTACATTGTTATATCATCCTGTAGATGGAGACACTGAGCACGCCCACACTACACCCCATGTATCACATTATTATATCATCCTGCAGGTGACGACACTGAGCACGCCCACACTACACCCCATCTATTATATTGTTATATCATCCTATAGGTGGAGACACTGAGCACGCCCACACTACACCCCATGTATTACATTGTTATATCATCCTGCAGGTGACGACATTGAGCACGCCCACACTACACCCCATCTATTATATTGTTATATCATCCTATAGGTGGAGACACTGAGCACGCCCACACTACACCCCATGTATCACATTATTATATCATCCTATAGGTGGAGACACTGAGCACGCCCACACTACACCCCATGTATTATATTGTTATATCATCCTGTAGGTGGAGACACTGAGCACACCCACACTACACCCCATGTATCACATTGTTATATCATCCTATAGGAGGAGACACTGAGCACGCCCACACTACACCCTATGTATTACATTATTATATCATCCTGTAGGTGGAGACACTGAGCACGCCCACACTACACCCCATCTATTATATTGTTATATCATCCTATAGGTGGAGACACTGAGCACGCCCACACTACACCCCATGTATTACATTGTTATATCATCCTGTAGGTGGAGACACTGAGCACGCCCACACTACACCCCATGTATTACATTGTTATATCATCCTGTAGGTGGAGACACTGAGCACGCCCACACTACACCCCATGTATCACATTGTTATATCATCCTGTAGATGGAGACACTGAGCACGCCCACACTACACCCCATGTATCACATTATTATATCATCCTATAGGTGGAGACACTGAGCACGCCCACACTACACCCCATCTATTATATTGTTATATCATCCTATAGGAGGAGACACTGAGCACGCCCACACTACACCCCATGTATCACATTATTATATCATCCTATAGGAGGAGAGACTGAGCACGCCCACATTACACCCCATGTATCACATTGTTATATCATCCTGTAGGTGGAGACACTGAGCACGCTCACACTACACCCCATGTATTATATTGTTATATCATCCTGTAGGTGGAGACACTGAGCACGCTCACACTACACCCCATGTATCACATTGTTATATCATCCTGTAGGTGGAGACACTGAGCACGCCCACACTACACCCCAAGTATTACATTGTTATATCATCCTGTAGGTGGAGACACTGAGCACGCCCACACTACACCCCATGTATTACATTGTTATATCATCCTGTAGGTGGAGACACTGAGCACGCCCACACTACACCCCATGTATCACATTATTATATCATCCTATAGGTGGAGACACTGAGCACGCCCACACTACACCCCATGTATCACATTGTTATATCATCCTGTAGGTGGAGACACTGAGCACGGCCACACTACACCCCATGTATCACATTGTTATATCATCCTATAGGAGGAGACACTGAGCACGCCCACACTACACCCCATGTATCACAATGTTATATCATCCTGTAGGTGGAGAAACTGAGCACGCCCACACTACACCCCATGTATTATATTGTTATATCATCCTATAGGTGGAGACACTGAGCACGCCCACACTACACCCCATCTATTATATTGTTATATCATCCTATAGGTGGAGACACTGAGCACGCCCACACTACACCCCATGTATTACATTGTTATATCATCCTGTAGGTGGAGACACTGAGCACGCTCACACTACAACCCATGTATTATATTGTTATATCATCCTGTAGGTGGAGACACTGAGCACGCCCACACTACACCCCATGTATCACATTATTATATCATCCTGTAGGTGGAGACACTGAGCACGCCCACACTACACCCCATGTATCACCTTGTTATATCATCCTGTAGGTGACGACACTGAGCACGCCCACATTACACCCCATGTATCACATTGTTATATCATCCTGTAGGTGGAGACACTGAGCACGCCCACACTACACCCCATGTATCACATTGTTATATCATCCTGTAGGTGGAGACACTGAGCACACCCACACTACACCCCATGTATCCCATTATTATATCATCCTGTAGGTGGAGACACTGAGCACTCCCACACTACACTCCATGTATCACATTGTTATATCATCCTATAGGTGGAGACACTGAGCACGTTCACACTACACCCCATGTATTACATTGTTATATCATCCTGTAGGTGGAGACACTGAGCACGCCCACACTACACCCCATGTATTATATTGTTATATCATCCTGTAGGTGGAGACACTGAGCACGCCCACACTACACCCCATGTATTATATTGTTATATCATCCTGTAGGTGGAGACACTGAGCACGTTCACACTACACCCCATGTATCACATTGTTATATCATCCTGTAGGTGGAGACACTGAGCACGCCCACACTACACCCCATGTATTATATTGTTATATCATCCTGTAGGTGGAGACACTGAGCACGCCCACACTACACCCCATGTATCACATTGTTATATCATCCTGTAGGTGGAGACACTGAGCACGCCCACACTACACCCCATGTATTACATTGTTATATCATCCTGTAGGTGGAGACACTGAGCACGCCCACACTACACCCCATGTATTACATTGTTATATCATCCTGTAGGTGGAGACACTGAGCACGCCCACACTACACCCCATGTATTACATTGTTATATCATCCTGTAGGTGGAGACACTGAGCACGCCCACACTACACCCTATGTATTACATTGTTATATCATCCTGTAGGTGGAGACACTGAGCACGCCCACACTACACCCCATGTATCACATTGTTATATCATCCTGTAGGTGGAGACACTGAGCACGCCCACACTACACCCCATGTATCATATTGTTATATCATCCTGTAGGTGGAGACACTGAGCACGCCCACACTACACCCCATGTATTATATTGTTATATCATCCTGTAGGTGGAGACACTGAGCACGCCCACACTACACCCCATGTATCACATTGTTATATCATCCTATAGGTGGAGACACTGAGCACGCCCACACTACACCCCATGTATTACATTATTATATCATCCTGTAGGTGGAGACACTGAGCACGCCCACACTACACCCCATGTATTACATTGTTATATCATCCTGTAGGTGGAGACACTGAGCACACCCACACTACACCCCATGTATTACATTGTTATATCATCCTGTAGGTGGAGACACTGAGCACACCCACACTACACCCCATGTATTATATTGTTATATCATCCTGTAGGTGGAGACACTGAGCACGCCCACACTACACCCCATGTATTATATTGTTATATCATCCTGTAGGTGGAGACACTGAGCACGCCCACACTACACCCCATGTATCACATTGTTATATCATCCTGTAGGTGGAGACACTGAGCACGCCCACACTACACCCCATGTATTACATTGTTATATCATCCTGTAGGTGGAGACACTGAGCACGCCCACACTACACCCCATGTATCACATTGTTATATCATCCTGTAGGTGGAGACACTGAGCACGCCCACACTACACCCCATGTATCATATTGTTATATCATCCTGTAGGTGGAGACACTGAGCACGCCCACACTACACCCCATGTATTATATTGTTATATCATCCTGTAGGTGGAGACACTGAGCACGCCCACACTACACCCCATGTATCACATTGTTATATCATCCTATAGGTGGAGACACTGAGCACGCCCACACTACACCCCATGTATCACATTGTTATATCATCCTGTAGGTGGAGACACTGAGCACGCCCACACTACACCCCATGTATTACATTATTATATCATCCTGTAGGTGGAGACACTGAGCACGCCCACACTACACCCCATGTATCACATTGTTATATCATCCTGTAGGTGGAGACACTGAGCACACCCACACTACACCCCATGTATTACATTGTTATATCATCCTGTAGGTGGAGACACTGAGCACACCCACACTACACCCCATGTATTACATTATTATATCATCCTGTAGGTGACAACACTGAGCACGCCCACACTACACCCCATGTATTATATTGTTATATCATCCTGTAGGTGGAGACACTGAGCACGCCCACACTACACCCCATGTATTACATTGTTATATCATCCTGTAGGTGGAGACACTGAGCACGCCCACACTACACCCCATGTATTACATTATTATATCATCCTGCAGGTGGAGACACTGAGCACGCCCACACTACACCCCATGTATCACATTGTTATATCATCCTGTAGGTGGAGACACTGAGCACGCCCACACTACACCCCATGTATTACATTGTTATATCATCCTGTAGGTGGAGACACTGAGCACACCCACACTACACCCCATGTATTACATTATTATATCATCCTGTAGGTGACAACACTGAGCACGCCCACACTACACCCCATGTATCACATTGTTATATCATCCTGTAGTTGGAGACACTGAGCACGCCCACACTACACCCCATGTATCACATTGTTATATCATCCTGTAGATGGAGACACTGAGCACGCTCACACTACACCCCATGTATTACATTGTTATATCATCCTGTAGGTGGAGACACTAAGCACGCTCACACTACACCCCATATATTACATTGTTATATCATCCTGTAGGTGACAACACTGAGCACGCTCACACTACACCCCATGTATTACATTGTTATATCATCCTGTAGGTGGAGACACTGAGCACGCCCACACTACACCCCATGTATCACATTGTTATATCATCCTGTAGGTGGAGACACTGAGCACGCCCACACTACACCCCATGTATCACATTGTTATATCATCCTGTAGGTGACGACACTGAGCACGCCCACACTACACCCCATGTATCACATTGTTATATCATCCTGCAGGTGACGACACTGAGCACGCCCACACTACACCCCATGTATTATATTGTTATATCATCCTGTAGGTGACAACACTGAGCACGCCCACACTACACCCCATGTATTATATTGTTATATCATCCTGTAGGTGACAACACTGAGCACGCCCACACTACACCCCATGTATTACATTGTTATATCATCCTGTAGGTGGAGACACTGAGCACGCCCACACTACACCCCATGTATCACATTGTTATATCATCCTGTAGGTGGAGACACTGAGCACGCCCACACTACACCCCATGTATTATATTGTTATATCATCCTGTAGGTGGAGACACTGAGCACGCCCACACTACACCCCATCTATTACATTGTTATATCATCCTGTAGGTGGAGACACTGAGCACGCCCACACTACACCCCATGTATCACATTATTATATCATCCTGCAGGTGACGACACTGAGCACGCCCACATTACACCCCATGTATCACATTGTTATATCATCCTGTAGGTGGAGAAACTGAGCATGCCCACACTACACCCCATGTATCACATTGTTATATCATCCTGTAGGTGGAGAAACTGAGCATGCCCACACTACACCCCATGTATCACATTGTTATATCATCCTGTAGGTGGAGACACTGAGCACGCCCACACTACACCCCATGTATTACATTGTTATATCATCCTGTAGGTGGAGACACTGAGCACGCCCACACTACACCCCATGTATTACATTGTTATATCATCCTGTAGGTGGAGGCACTGAGCACGCCCACACTACACCCCATGTATAATATTGTTATATCATCCTGTAGGTGGAGACACTGAGCACGCCCACACTACACCCCATGTATCACATTATTATATCATCCTGTAGGTGGAGACACTGAGCACGCCCACACTACACCCCATGTATTACATTGTTATATCATCCTGTAGGTGGAGACACTGAGCACGCCCACACTACACCCCATGTATCACATTATTATATCATCCTGCAGGTGACGACACTGAGCACGCCCACACTACACCCCATGTATTACATTATTATATCATCCTGTAGGTGGAGACACTGAGCACGCCCACACTACACCCTATGTATCACATTATTATATCATCCTGTAGGTGGAGACACTGAGCACGCCCACACTACACCCCATGTATCACATTGTTATATCATCCTGTAGGTGGAGACACTGAGCACGCCCACACTACACCCCATGTATCACATTGTTATATCATCCTGTAGGTGACGACACTGAGCACGCCCACACTACACCCCATCTATTATATTGTTATATCATCCTGTAGGTGACGACACTGAGCACGCCCACATTACACCCCATGTATTACATTGTTATATCATCCTGCAGGTGGAGACACTGAGCACGCCCACACTACACCCCATGTATCACATTGTTATATCATCCTGTAGGTGACGACACTGAGCACACCCACACTACACCCCATGTATTACATTGTTATATCATCCTGTAGGTGGAGACACTGAGCACGCCCACACTACACCCCATGTATTACATTGTTATATCATCCTGCAGGTGACGACACTGAGCACGCCCACACTACACCCCATGTATCACATTGTTATATCATCCTGTAGGTGGAGACACTGAGCACGCCCACACTACACCCCATCTATTATATTGTTATATCATCCTGTAGGTGACGACACTGAGCACGCCCACATTACACCCCATGTATTACATTGTTATATCATCCTGCAGGTGGAGACACTGAGCACGCCCACACTACACCCCATGTATCACATTGTTATATCATCCTGTAGGTGACGACACTGAGCACACCCACACTACACCCCATGTATTACATTGTTATATCATCCTGTAGGTGGAGACACTGAGCACACCCACACTACACCCCATGTATTACATTGTTATATCATCCTGTAGGTGGAGACACTGAGCACACCCACACTACACCCCATGTATTACATTGTTATATCATCCTGCAGGTGACGACACTGAGCACGCCCACACTACACCCCATGTATCACATTGTTATATCATCCTATAGGAGGAGACACTGAGCCCGCCCACACTACACCCCATCTATTATATTGTCATATCATCCTGTAGGTGGAGACACTGAGCACGCCCACACTACACCCTATGTATTACATTGTTATATCATCCTGTAGGTGGAGGCACTGAGCACGCCCACACTACACCCCATGTATCACATTGTTATATCATCCTGTAGGTGGAGACACTGAGCACGCCCACACTACACCCCATGTATCACATTATTATATCATCCTGTAGGTGGAGACACTGAGCACGCCCACACTACACCCCATGTATTACATTGTTATATCATCCTGTAGGTGGAGACACTGAGCACGCCCACACTACACCCCATGTATCACATTGTTATATCATCCTGTAGGTGGAGACACTGAGCACGCCCACACTACACCCCATGTATTACATTGTTATATCATCCTGTAGGTGGAGACACTGAGCACGCCCACACTACACCCCATGTATTATATTGTTATATCATCCTGTAGGTGGAGACACTGAGCACGCCCACACTACACCCCATGTATCACATTGTTATATCATCCTGTAGGTGGAGACACTGAGCACGCCCACACTACACCCCATGTATAATATTGTTATATCATCCTGTAGGTGGAGACACTGAGCACGCCCACACTACACCCCATGTATCACATTATTATATCATCCTGTAGGTGGAGACACTGAGCACGCCCACACTACACCCCATGTATTATATTGTTATATCATCCTGTAGGTGGAGACACTGAGCACGCCCACACTACACCCCATGTATCACATTATTATATCATCCTGTAGGTGGAGACACTGAGCACGCCCACATTACACCCCATGTATCACATTGTTATATCATCCTGTAGGTGGAGACACTGAGCACAGACGGGGCGGTTCATATATTATACTGTCTGACTCTTTAATCCGCCTATGACTGAGGTTTCCAGGTGACGCTGTGATGTACGTCGCCACCTACTGGCCACAAGATAGATTGTAATACACAACGGTGACAATCCTGGCACATAGGTTATTATGGCGCCTGCTACATCCGCAGGGTCAGCACCAATCACATGACTGCAGCCCCGGAGGATTTTAGGAACTCATGTCCAATGTCTCCATCTGATTAACACTTTCTTGTCTTAAAGGGGAATGAACCTCATATCTGTGACCTGCGCTCGGTCTGGGTGGACACGACAGTGAGACAAAGATCTGATGTGAACAGGTGAGGATGGGATACGGCCCCGTGCTGAGCGACGATTGTCCGGGGGGATGGATCTGACGCTCCTTTTCTGTTGCAGTCATGTGTTGCGGATTGTGACGCCGGAGGAAGAGCTTTTCCTGTCCACGCGGGAACAATCACATCAGGTGACGCAATATTCAATGAAGTTCTGCACCTTCTTCTCCATAGTCAGCGGCTCCACTTGTTTACATGATTGGAATCTTTCCTGTTCATATCCAAAGACTGAAAACTTATACAGACCGAATAATCACAGCTGAGGGTTTGGTACAGTTACATCCAGTTTACATAACCCTGGACCCCAGACTGATACATTGTACATAGCTCGTCCTGCTCTCAGCTGAGATGTGATAATTGTATCCAGTCTAGACAATGCTCTGTGAGCTAAACATCCTGGACCCCAGACTGATACATTGTACATAGCTCGTCCTGCTCTCAGCTGAGAAGTGATACAATTGTATCCAGTCTAGACAATGCTCTGTGAGCTAAACATCCTGGACCCCAGACTGATACATTGTACATAGCTAGTCCTGCTCTCAGCTGAGAAGTGATACAATTGTATCCAGTCTAGACAATGCTCTGTGAGCTAAACATCCTGGACTCCAGACTGATACATTGTACATAGCTAGTCCTGCTCTCAGCTGAGATGTGATAATTGTATCCAGTCTAGACAATGCTCTGTGAGCTAAACATCCTGGACTCCAGACTGATACATTGTACATAGCTAGTCCTGCCCTCAGCTGAGAAGTGATACAATTGTATCCAGTCTAGACAATGCTCTGTGAGCTAAACCTCCTGGACTCCAGACTGATACATTGTACATAGCTAGTCCTGCCCTCAGCTGAGAAGTGATACAATTGTATCCAGTCTAGACAATGCTCTGTGAGCTAAACATCCTGGACCCCAGACTGATACATTGTACATAGCTAGTCCTGCTCTCAGCTGAGAAGTGATACAATTGTATCCAGTCTAGACAATGCTCTGTGAGCTAAACATCCTGGACTCCAGACTGATACATTGTACATAGCTAGTCCTGCTCTCAGCTGAGATGTGATAATTGTATCCAGTCTAGACAATGCTCTGTGAGCTAAACATCCTGGACTCCAGACTGATACATTGTACATAGCTAGTCCTGCCCTCAGCTGAGAAGTGATACAATTGTATCCAGTCTAGACAATGCTCTGTGAGCTAAACCTCCTGGACTCCAGACTGATACATTGTACATAGCTAGTCCTGCCCTCAGCTGAGAAGTGATACAATTGTATCCATTCTAGACAATGCTCTGTGAGCTAAACCTCCTGGACTCCAGACTGATACATTGTACATAGCTCGTCCTGCTCTCAGCTGAGAAGTGATACAATTGTATCCAGTCTACACAATGCTCTGTGAGCTAAACATCCTGGACCCCAGACTGATACATTGTACATAGCTAGTCCAGCTCTCTGCTGAGAAGTGATACAATTGTATCCAGTCTAGACAATGCTCTGTGAGCTAAACATCCTGGACCCCAGACTGATACATTGTACATAGTTAGTCCTGCTCTCAGCTGAGAAGTGATACAATTGTATCCAGTCTAGACAATGCTCTGTGAGCTAAACATCCTGGACCCCAGACTGATACATTGTACATAGTTAGTCCTGCTCTCAGCTGAGAAGTGATACAATTGTATCCAGTCTAGACAATGCTCTGTGAGCTAAACATCCTGGACCCCAGACTGATACATTGTACATAGCTCGTCCTGCTCTCAGCTAAGAAGTGATACAATTATATCTAGTCTAGACAATGCTCTGTGAGCTAAACATCCTGGACTCCAGACTGATACATTGTACATAGCTAGTCCTGCTCTCAGCTGAGAAGTGATACAATTGTATCCAGTCTAGACAATGCTCTGTGAGCTAAACATCCTGGACCCCAGACTGATACATTGTACATAGCTCGTCCTGCTCTCAGCTAAGAAGTGATACAATTGTATCCAGTCTAGACAATGCTCTGTGAGCTAAACATCCCGGACCCCAGACTGATACATTATAACATCCCCCCCCCCAGTCCAGCTGAGGGTTTGTTACTCTGTTTCTGTGTAGTTGTTTCCTATCGTCGCTCTCCTCTCTGCTCTTCTAGGTTCTGTGGTCCTGGAGACTGAACCAGCTGATCCGGCAGAGTCTGGGGGGGAGTCGGGATTTTCCTTTATGGGGGAAAACGGGAGAATCCAGCGACCCCCCGACCTCTCGCCTCTGCACATACACGTACAGGAGTGACGGCAGGTTCAGGAACGCCGTGTACGAGGGGGAAATGTCCTGGGGAAAACCGCATGGCAAGTGAGTCACCTGATCCGGCCGCCATTACATCGGGTCACCCAGCTCTCCCAAACCCTGCATGGAAAACCTACATTGCTTTTCCCTCATATACATTATTATTATCATGTTGTTACGAAACCTTTGGTCGCATTTTGAGTGGATTACAAACTTGCAGGTCGTGCAACTTATTTAAAGGGGTTCTCCGCCCCTAGACATTATATCCTCTATCCAAAGCATAGGGGATAAGATGTCTGATCATGGGGGTCCTGCAGCTGGGACCCCCGATATCTCTGTGTAGCACCCAGAATTCATTTAGAACGCTGTGTGACGGCAGCGGGGCTGTGATGTCACGACCATGCCGCCCTCGTTGCAAGTCTATGGGAGGGGGGGTGTTGTGATGTCATAAGGGGGCGTGGTCATGACATCACGTCCCCCTGTTGCAGGCTCCAAGCGTTCGAAACAAAATGTTCCAAACCATGGGGCAGCGGAGTACCCCTTTAAGACTGATATTTTGCACTTTGTGCTCGCTTTTGTGGTGAGGGCAGATGAAGTAACCCTAGGGGCAGATGTCATTAATCCCTTGTGTTCGTGACGCCAGGGCGTGGTTTATCCTCTATGCCACCCAAAGGTATACCGCTGGATCCTGGGCTAGGCACGGGGGCAAATAATGACTCCGACGCCAAGTTACAGGACAGCGGCAGCTTTACGGAGTCAGACAGGTGTAATAGTCCATACAGCTTGGCCAGGCCCACGGAGGTGAACAGTGACTTCAGAGACCTCAGGGCTTGCTGGGACTTATGGTGGACGGGGACAATTTGATGCAGGGCCACGCTGACTTGATACAGAATACTTGACTGACTTCACTCCGCTTGTAGTTTACCAGACTTTGACTTGGACCTGGGGGGGGGGGGGGGGGGAGTAGTGGACTTTAGGATCCGTGGCGGCGCAGTAGACTTTATAGACTTTAGGTCTCTTCTGGACTCCAGATTCTCACTTCAGACCTCACTGCAACCCAGCACTAGAGACACTAAGGAAGCTCCACCCAGGGTTATATGGGGGAGACCCTAAGTGGTCCCATTGGTCACCCTGTAGGTCACATGGTCACTGGTACCTCCCCTGGTTACAATCACATGACAACAACACTTAAAAGGTATATAATGTGGTGAACCAGGAGAGTTGTGGGGTCTGGGGTGTTGTGGTGAGGTAAGTGCAGGGTCTGGTGGTATTAATGTCGTGACGCCAGGGTGAGGTTTCCTTAGTATTAATGATCCTACCGCCAACAGTCCCAGAAACGGTAGGGAAAATAACGGAATGTCCGTTACAAATCTGTTTAAAGGGGTTATCCAGGAAAAAACTTTTTTTTTATACATCACCTAGCTCCAGAAAGTTAAACAGATTTGTAAATGACTTCTATTAAAAAATCTTAATCCTTTCAGGACTTATGAGCTTCTGAAGTTAAGGTTGTTCTTTTCTGTCTAAATCCTCTCTGACGACACCTGTCTCGGGAAACGCCCAGTTTAGAAGAGGTTTGCTATGGGGATTTGCTTCTAAACTGGGCGGTTCCCGAGACAGGTGTCATCAGAGAGGATTTAGACAGAAAAGAACAACCTTAACTTCAGAAGCTCATAAGTACTGAAAGGATTAAGATTTTTTAATAGAAGTAATTTATAAATCTGTTTAACTTTCTGGCACCAGTTGATTTAAAAAATAAAAATAAAAAGTTTTCCACGGTAGTACCCCTTTAAGCAAGTATACATTACATCTGTCATGGCGGCCGAGGTTGTGGCCCCCGATCCTGAAAGTCTCAGAGACGATGATTTCTTGGGTATATATAAAATAATAAATCTCGGCCCCTCGTCCTCTCCGCAGGGGGACCCTTAAGTGGCCAGATGGACGCAATCACGTCGGGGATTTCAAATACGGACAAGAAGACGGGTAAGAAGCTGCTGTGGGGCCCTGTGGCTCCTGGGATCTCTGGGGGCCCCGCGGGGTCCGGCTCTAATCTGAGTCTTTACCTTTCAGCTTTGGAATCTGTCTGATCCCGGACGCCTCCCGCGACAGATACGACTGTTATAAATGTCACTGGAGGAGCGGCGCCATTCACGGATATGGAATCTGTGAGTAAGTAACACTGCGATGGCGGCGGGGCCCTTCCATAGGTGCCAGGGGCCCGGTACACAGGGGTTATAGTTATCCTCTCCAGGATCTCTGCTTGTTGTCAGTGAATTGAGACATTCTACTATATATTCAGAGTCTGACTCTGGCGCCTCCTCTGTATATTCCAGGTACGCGGATGAATCGGTCTATAAAGGTTACTTTAAGGATAACGTGCGGCACGGATTTGGCGTCTTAGAGCACCAGGCGTCCACCGCAACCTCATGGAAATACACCGGAAACTGGGAGCGCGACAAGAGGGCGGGGTACGGAGTCTGGGAGACCTCCGACAAGTGAGTGAGCGGCATTATGAGTGAGGTGATGTGAAAACCAGCAGAATAGTGAGTGCAGCTCTTGAGGATAACACATGATGTAACAGCAGAATAGAGAGTGCAGCTCTGGTGGATAAGACAGGATGTAACAGCAGAATAGTGAGTGCAGCTGTGGAGGATAAGACATGATGTAACAGCAGAATAGTGAGTGCACCTCTGGAGGATAAGACATGATGTAACAGCAGAATAGTGAATGCAGCTCTGGAGGATAAGACATGATGTAACAGCAGAATAGTGAGTGCACCTCTGGAGGATAAGACATGATGTAACAGCAGAATAGTGAATGCAGCTCTGGAGGATAAGACATGATGTAACAGCAGAATAGTGAGTACTGCTCTGGAGGATAAGACATAATGTAAAAGCAGAATAGTGAGTGCAGTTCTGGAGGATAAGACATGATATAACAGCAGAATAGTGAGTGCAGCTCTGGAGGATAAGACATTATGTAACAGCAGAATAGAGAGTGCAGCTCTGCAGGATAAGACATGATGTAACAGCAGAATAGTGAGTGCAGCTCTGGGGGATAAGACATGATGTAACTGCAGAATAGTGAGTGCAGCTCTGGAGGATAAGACATGATATAACAGCAGAATAGTGAATGCAGCTCTGGAGGATAAGACATGATGTAACAGCAGAATAGTGAGTGCACCTCTGGAGGATAAGACATGATGTAACAGCAGAATAGTGAGTGCAGCTCTGGAGGATAAGACATGATGTGACAGCAGAATAGTGAGTGCAGCTCTGGAGGATAAGACATGATATAACAGCAGAATAGTGAATGCAGCTCTGGAGGATAAGACATGATGTAACAGCAGAATAGTGAGTGCACCTCTGGAGGATAAGACATGATGTAACAGCAGAATAGTGAGTGCAGCTCTGGAGGATAAGACATGATGTGACAGCAGAATAGTGAGTGCAGCTCTGGAGGATAAGACATAATATAACAGCAGAATAGTGAGTGCAGCTCTGGAGGATAAGACATGATGTAACAGCAGAATAGTGAGTGCAGCTCTGGAGGATAAGACATGATGTAACAGTAGAATAGTGAGTGCAGCTCTGGAGGATAAGACATGATGTAACAGCAGAATAGTGAGTGCAGCTCTGGAGGATAAGACATGATGTAACAGCAGAATAGTGAGTGCAGCTCTGGAGGATAAGACATGATGTAACAGTAGAATAGTGAGTGCAGCTCTGGAGGATAAGACATGATGTAACAGCAGAATAGTGAGTGCAGCTCTGGAGGATAAGACATGATATAACTGCAGAATAGTGAGTGCAGCTCTGGAGGATAAGACGATGTAACAGCAGAATAGTGAGTGCAGCTCTGGAGGATAAGACATGATGTAACAGTAGAATAGTGAGTGCAGCTCTGGAGGATAAGACATGATGTAACAGCAGAATAGTGAGTGCAGCTCTGGAGGATAAGACATGATGTGACAGCAGAATAGTGAGTGCAGCTCTGGAGGATAAGACATGATATAACAGCAGAATAGTGAATGCAGCTCTGGAGGATAAGACATGATGTAACAGCAGAATAGTGAGTGCACCTCTGGAGGATAAGACATGATGTAACAGCAGAATAGTGAGTGCAGCTCTGGAGGATAAGACATGATGTGACAGCAGAATAGTGAGTGCAGCTCTGGAGGATAAGACATAATATAACAGCAGAATAGTGAGTGCAGCTCTGGAGGATAAGACATGATGTAACAGCAGAATAGTGAGTGCAGCTCTGGAGGATAAGACATGATGTAACAGTAGAATAGTGAGTGCAGCTCTGGAGGATAAGACATGATGTAACAGCAGAATAGTGAGTGCAGCTCTGGAGGATAAGACATGATGTAACAGCAGAATAGTGAGTGCAGCTCTGGAGGATAAGACATGATGTAACAGTAGAATAGTGAGTGCAGCTCTGGAGGATAAGACATGATGTAACAGCAGAATAGTGAGTGCAGCTCTGGAGGATAAGACATGATATAACTGCAGAATAGTGAGTGCAGCTCTGGAGGATAAGACGATGTAACAGCAGAATAGTGAGTGCAGCTCTGGAGGATAAGACATGATGTAACAGTAGAATAGTGAGTGCAGCTCTGGAGGATAAGACATGATGTAACAGCAGAATAGTGAGTGCAGCTCTGGAGGATAAGACATGATGTGACAGCAGAATAGTGAGTGCAGCTCTGGAGGATAGTCCCTGTCCTTTGTGTTTCGGCAGCAGTGAGAGATACATCGGGCTGTGGCAGGAGGATCAGAGACAGGGTCTTGGGATCGTCCTTCTGAACACCGGCTCCTGCTATCAGGGGGTCTTCAGCGCTAATAAACTGGTGGTAGGTAACGAGGTCCTATATGTGGGGTCTGCGGCCCCTAAATGTCATCTCCTCCAGCTCTATACATGTGGGGGGTGCTGGGGGTTTGGAGCTGTGTATCAGAAAAACATAAAGTCTCGTCCTAATAAAATCGCTGTTTGGGGTCACGTTACATTCTGTCCCGATACAGATCATTGCCTTATGCGCCATTAGTGAAACCCTAATAAAATCCTATTAGCTTCAGTTATTGGGCCCCTAGTCATTTGGCCCTCAGTGATTGGACCCTCAGTTATTGGGCCCCTAGTCATTTGGCCCTCAGTGATTGGACCCTTAGTTATTGGGCCCCTAGTCATTTGGCCCTCAGTGATTGGACCCTCAGTTATTGGGCCCCTAGTCATTTGGCCCTCAGTGATTGGACCCTCAGTTATTGGGCCCCTAGTCATTTGGCCCTCAGTGATTGGACCCTCAGTTATTGGGCCCCTAGTCATTTGGTCCTCAGTGATTGGACCCTCAGTTATTGGGCCCCTAGTCATTTGGCCCTCATTGATTGGACCCTCAGTTATTGGGCCCCTAGTCATTTGGCCCTCAGTGATTGGACCCTGAGTTATTGGGCCCCTAGTCATTTGGCCCTCAGTGATTGGACCCTCAGTTATTGGGCCCCTAGTCATTTGGCCCTCAGTGATTGGACCCTCAGTTATTGGGCCCCTAGTCATTTGGCCCTCAGTGATTGGACCCTGAGTTATTGGGCCCCTAGTCATTTGGCCCTCAGTGATTGGACCCTCAGTTATTGGGCCCCTAGTCATTTGGCCCTCAGTGATTGGACCCTCAGTTATTGGGCCCCTAGTCATTTGGCCCTCATTGATTGGACCCTTAGTTATTGGGCCCCTAGTCATTTGGCCCTCAGTTATTGGGCCCCTAGTCATTTGGCCCTCAGTGATTGGACCCTCAATTATTGGGCCCCTAGTCATTTGGCCCTCATTGATTGGACCCTCAGTTATTGGGCCCCTAGTCATTTGGCCCTCAGTGATTGGACCCTCAGTTATTGGGCCCCTAGTCATTTGGCCCTCAGTGATTGGACCCTCAGTTATTGGGCCCCTAGTCATTTGGCCCTCATTGATTGGACCCTTAGTTATTGGGCTCCTAGTCATTTGGCCCTCAGTGATTGGACCCTCAGTTATTGGGCCCCTAGTCATTTGTCCCTCATTGATTGGACCCTTAGTTATTGGGCCCCTAGTCATTTGGCCCTCAGTGATTGGACCCTCAGTTATTGGGCCCCTAGTCATTTGGCCCTCAGTGATTGGACCCTCAGTTATTGGGCCCCTAGTCATTTGGCCCTCAGTGATTGGACCCTCAGTTATTGGGCCCCTAGTCATTTGTCCCTCATTGATTGGACCCTTAGTTATTGGGCCCCTAGTCATTTGGCCCTCAGTGATTGGACCCTCAGTTATTGGGCCCCTAGTCATTTGGCCCTCAGTGATTGGACCCTCAGTTATTGGGCCCCTAGTCATTTGGCCCTCAGTGATTGGACCCTCAGTTATTGGGCCCCTAGTCATTTGGCCCTCATTGATTGGACCCTTAGTTATTGGGCCCCTAGTCATTTGGCCCTCAGTGATTGGACCCTTAGTTATTGGGCCCCTAGTCATTTGGCCCTCAGTTATTGGGCTCCTAGTCATTAGGGCCCCAGTCATTGGACTAAGTCATTTGGCCCTCAGTGATTGGACCCTCAGTTATTGGGCCCCTAGTCATTAGGGCCCCAGTCATTGGACTAATTCATTGGGCCCTCAGTGATTGGACCCTCAGTGATTGATCCCTCAGTCATTGGTCTAAGTTATTGGGCCCCTAGTCATTTGGCCCTCAGTGATTGGACCCTCACTCATTGGACTAAGTCATTGGGCCCTCAGTGATTGATCCCTCACTCATTGGACTAAGTCATTGGGCCCTCAGTGATTGGACCCTCAGTCATTGATCCCTCACTCATTGGTCTAAGTTATTGGGCCCCTGGAGCCATCATCCTGCAGATGTTCTGATATTATAATTTGCTGTTTTTCCAGGGTCCCGGGGTCCTGATAACAGAGGACAACAGCATTTATGAGGGAGAATTCACCCAGGAATGTCTCTTATCTGGGAAGGTTGGTGTCACACCTGTTTATTTTATTGTATCTACATAACTCCGCCCCCGCGGTTCCACTTTAGACCATTACTGAGCTAGGAAGGGGTTAAGGCCCAGAACAGCTGCATGAAGGATGTATTAACCCACTCCTCTCCTCTGTGTCAGTCTAATCTGCAGTCCTGTCATTCTCTTCATACAGGGAATAACCCCTCCCCCGCACAATATACAGGTCACTATAATCCTTATATCTGGATTGTTTCTAGGGAAAACTCACTTTGGCCAATGGATTCACTTTGGTGGGAACATTCAATAAACGGGCGGACAGTGGTCTCCAAACCCAAGGAGTCCTCAGCACGAACAACAACTTCCAGGACGAGATCCTGAAGAAGAAATTGTGAGTAATAGATGAGAGACGGATCTGAGCGGAGGGGAAAATTATACGAAAAGTACAAGAAACCCTGTGTGAAAAACTGTATTCAGTATCTAGTTCTCCTAAAGTGTCGCCATCTAGTGGTCACATCATTAAGACATCAAGATTTTGCTTAGACTCCAATAACATGGCGCCATCTAGGGGTCAGATAAATGTCAGATCAACCACACATTTGTATCAGAATATTACCTATAGGTTTTAATGAAACAGCGCCATCTAGAGGTCAGATTATTACCTATAAATCAGAATATTACCTATAAAACAGCGCCATCTATGGTCAGAATATTACCTATAAATCAGAATATTACCTATAAAACAGCGCCATCTAGAGGTCAGAATATTACCTATAAATCAGAATATTACCTATAAAACAGCGCCATCTATGGTCAGAATATTACCTATAAATCAGAATATTACCTATAAAACAGCGCCATCTAGAGGTCAGAATATTACCTATAAATCAGAATATTACCTATAAAACAGCGCCATCTAGAGGTCAGAATATTACCTATAAATCAGAATATTACCTATAAAACAGCGCCATCTAGAGGTCAGAATATTACCTATAAATCAGAATATTACCTATAAATCAGAATATTACCTATAAAACAGCGCCATCTAGGGGTCAGAATATTACCTATAAATCAGAATATTACCTATAAAACAGCGCCATCTAGAGGTCAGAATATTACCTATAAAACAGCGCCATCTAGAGGTCAGAATATTACCTATAAAACAGCGCCATCTAGAGGTCAGAATATTACCTATAAAACAGCGCCATCTAGAGGTCAGATCAACTACACTAGAAATCTGATTACTACCTATACATCTCAACAAAACAGTGCCATCTGGTGGTCAAAATATGAAAAAAAAATGATCAGAATATTAAAGGGGTACTCCCCTGGAAAACGTTTTCTTTTTTTTTTTTTTTAAATCAACTGGTACCAGAAAGTTAAACAGATTTGTAAATTGCTTCTATTTAAAAATCTTAATCCTTCTAGTACTTATCAGCTTCTATTTGCTCCACGGGAAGTTCTTTTCTTCTTGAATTTCCTTTCAGTCTGACCACAGTGCTCTCTGCTGACACCTCTGTCCATGTCAGGAACTGTCCAGAGCAGGAGAGGTTTGCTGTGTGGATTTGCTCCTACTCTGGACAGTTCCTAAAATGGACAGAGGTGTCAGCAGAGAGCACTGTGGTCAGACAGAAAGAAAATTCAAAAAGAAAAAGAACTTCCTGTGGAGCAAATAAAGGCTGATAAGTACTGGAAGGATTAAGATTTTTAAATAGAAGTAATTTACAGATCTGTTTAACTTTCTGGCACCAGTTGACTTGAAAAAAAAAAAATTCCAGGAGAGTACCCCTTTAAAGGAGATCTCTGGTAAAAATAAACTTATTCCTTATTTCCTTATCTACATGATAGGAAATAAGTAGCTGATCGTGGGGGGGGGGGGATGAGCCCTGGGACCCCCCCATGTGGTCACCGGAACGGGAGCCGGCACTTAGTGCTGCAGACCAGTACACACTTAAAGGGGTATTCCAGGAAGGAAAAATAATTTTTATATATCAACTGGCTCCAGAAAGTTGAACAGATTTGTAAATTACTTCTATTAAAAAATCCTAATCCTTCCAGTACTTATCAGCTGCTGAAGTTGAGTTGTTCTTTCCTGTCTGGTAACAGTGCTCTCTGCTGACACCTCTGCTTCTCTCGGGAACTGCACAGAGTAGAAGAGGTTTGCTATGGGGATTTGCTTCTACTCTGGACAGTTCCCGAGACACGTGTCATCAGAGAGCACTTAGACAGAAAAGAACAACTCAACTTCAGCAGCTCATAAGTACTGAAAGGATTAAGATTTTTTAATAGAAGTAACTTACAAATCTGAACAATAATTGACTAGTAAGCGCTGTATTATACACAAGTTACAAACTGACCTGTAGATAGTAACAGTGGAATGATCCGGCAGCAATGCTGTGTGTTGCAGTGAAGGAGGTAACGCTCTGCAGATACGTGGGCTCCCTGAAGTGGTGTTCCAGAGGTTGCAAGAGGTTCTTACTGAATTGACTCCCGGATGGAGCCGGTTACTTCTTTTAATGTTGTTTCCCAGAGTGTTACCGGATTTTTTGCCCTATAGGACGCACCGGCGTATAAGACGCGCCCAATTTATAGGTGCAAAATCTAAAAAAAATAAAGATTTTGAACCCAATAGTGGTCTTCAACCTGCGGACCTCCAGATGTTGCAAAACTACAACTCCCAGCATGCCCGGACAGCCGTTGGCTGTCCGGGCATGCTGGGAGTTGTAGTTTTGCAACATCTGGAGGTCCGCAGATTGAAGACCACTGCATAGGAGGTAATACTCACATGTCCCCGCCGCTCCGGACCCGTCACCGCTGCCCTGGATGTCGCTCCATCGCTGTCGCCATCGCTCCGGAACGTCTCTGCTGCCGGCCGGGTATCCTCGCTCTCCGTCGCCGCCATCACGTCGTTACGCACGCCGACGCACGTACGCGACGACGTGATGACGAGGAAGGAGAGCGCCGGCCATACAGGGGGTCCCTGAACGGAGAAGACACCGAGGAGGCAGGTAAGGTCCCTCCCGGTGTCCTGTAAGCACTAACCCGGCTGTTCGGGACCGCCATGGTGAAATCGCGGCGGTCCCGAACAGCCCGACTGAACAGCCGGGTTAGTGTCACTTTCCCTTCAGACGCGGCGGTCAGCTTTGATCGCCGTGTCTGAAGGGTTAATACAGGGCATCACCGCGATCGGTGATGTCCTGTATTAGCCGCGGGTCCCGCTCGTTGATGGCCGCAGGGACCGCCGCGATAGGGGGTGTATTCGCCGTATAAGACGCACCGACTTTTTCCCCCCAATTTTGGGGAAGAAAAAGTGCATCTTATACGGCGAAAAATACGGTAAGTAAATAAATAAATACGGTATTTCATGAAGGGTCCGGTCTCTAGGAAGGAGCGTGGATTGCAGTGGGAGCGCGTCCCGGCCGGTGGCGTCTCTACCAACTCGCGCGCTACGATCGGGTTCTGGTATCCTCAGCAGTCCACAAGGCTATCGATGTACGTTTCGGAAGTCTCGGCTGGAGGAACGTACGTCGATCCCACTGCAATCCGTGCTCCTTCCTAGAGACCGGACCCTTCATGAAATAACAATATGGAGAAACAACATTAACCCCTTAAGGACCAGGCCCATTTTATTTTTGCGTTTTCGGTTTTTCCCTCCTGACCTTCTAAAATCCATAACTCCTTTATATTTCCATCTACAGACCCATATAAGGGCTTGTTTTTTGCGTGACCAATTGTACTTTGTAATGAAATCTCTTATTTTACCATAAAATGTACGGCAAACCAAAAAAAAAAATTTTGTTAGGGAGGAAATTTTAATGAAAACCAAAATTTTGAACATTTTGGAGGGTTTTGTTTTCACACTGTACACTATACGGTAAAAATGACGTGTGTTCTTTATTCTGGGGGTCAATAGGATTAAAATGATCCCCATGGTTAGATACTTTTTTATTTTTGTACCGCTTAAAAAAAATCTAAAACTTTTTGTACAAAATCAGTCATCTAAAATCGCCCTATTTTGACCACCTATAACTTTTTAATTTTTCCGTATATAGGGCGGTATGAGGGCTCATTTTTTGCGCCATCATTTGTACTTTTTTTAGATACCATATTTGCATATATAAAACTTTTAGATTATTTTTTATAAAAAAATTCTTTTGAATAAAATGTGACAAAAAAGCAGCATTTTTGGACTGTTTAAATTTTTTACGTTTACGCCATTCACCGTACGGGATCATTAACATTATATTTTGATAATTCGGACATTTACGCACGCGGCGATACCAAATATGTTTATTTTAAAAAAAAAATTACGCTTTTTGGGGGTAAAATGGGAAAAACAGACAATTTTCATTTTTATTGGGGGAGGGGATTTTTCCCTTTTTTTTTACTTTTAATTTTAACATTTTTTTTTTTTACACTTTTTATGTCCCCATAGGGGACTATCTATAGCAATCCTTTGATTGCTAATACTGTGTAGTATTATGTATAGGACACAGCACTGATCAGTGTTATGGGTGATCTTCTAGTATTGTCTGCTCGATCTCAGACCAGAGCAGAAGACCCCAGGAGAAGGCCGGAGCCAGGTGAGGGGACCTCCGGCCGCCATGCTGGATGATCGGATCCCTGCGGCAGCGCTGCGGGCGATCCGATCATCCAATCAAAGTGCTGCAATGCCGCAGATGCCGTGATCTGTATTGATCACGGCATCTGAGGGGTTAAAGGGTTATTCCACAAAAAAAAAAAATTTATATATATCAACTGGCTCCAGAAAGTTAAACAGATTTGTAAATTACTTCTATTAAAAAATCTTAATCCTTTCAGTACTTATGAGCTTCTGAAGTTAAGGTTGTTCTTTTCTGTCTAAATCCTCTCTGATGACACGGGTCTCGGGAAACGCCCAGTTTAGAAGAGGTTTGCTATGGGGATTTGCTTCTAAACTGGGCGGTTCCCGAGACACGTGTCATCAGAGAGGATTTAGACAGAAAAGAACAACCTTAACTTCAGAAGCTCATAAGTACTGAAAGGATTAAGATTTTTTAATAGAAGTAATTTACAAATCTGTTTAACTTTCTGGAGCCAGTTGATATATAAAAAAAAGTTTTTTCCTGGATAATCCCTTTAATGGCGGACATCCGCGCGATCGCGGATGTCGGCCATTACGGGCGGGTCCCCGGCTGCTGCCAGCAGCCGGAACCTGCCGTGTATGACGCGGGCACCCTTCCGATGCTCGCGGTCATACACAAGACGTAAATGTACGTCCTGGTGCGGGAAGTCCCGCCAAACCAGGACGTACATTTACGTCCGTGGTTGTTAAGGGGTTAAAAGAAGTAACCCGCTACATCCGGGAGTCAATTCAGTAAGAACCACTTGCAACCTCTGGAACACCACTTCAGGGAGCCCACGTATCTGCAGAGCGTTACCTCCTTAAAGGGGTACCCCGGTCTTTTTAAAAACAACTGGTGCCAGAAAGTTAAACATATTTGTAAATTACTTCTATTAAAAAAACTTAATCCTTCCAGTACTTATTAGCTGCTGAATGCTACAGAGGAAATGCCTTTCTTTTTGGAATGCTCTCTGATGACATCACGACCACAGTGCTCTCTGCTGACATCTCTGTCCATTTTAGCAACATGCATAGCAGATGTATACTAAGGGCAGCATGGTGGCATAGTTGTTAGCACTGCTGCCTTGCAGTGCTGGGGCCTTGGGTTCAAATCCCACTGAGGACAACAATAAATAAAGACATTATTATTATAATAACGTCAGCAGAGAGCAGTGTGTTCGTGATGTCATCAGAGAGCATGCCAAAAAGAAAATAATTTCCTCTGTAGTATTCAGCAGCTAATAAGTACAGGAAGGATTAAGATTTTTTAATAGAAGTAATTTACAAATATGTTTAACTTTCTGGCACCAGTTGATTTAACAAAAAAAACAAAAAAAAATATGTTTTCTAGGGGAGTACCCCTTTAATATTCTGATAATTTTTTTCATATTTTGACCACCAGATGGCGCTGTTTCATTAAGGTCTTCAGGTAATATTCCGATATTCTGATACATACGTGTGATAATCTGACCCCTAGATGGCGCTGTTTTATAGGTAATATTCTGACCTCTAGATGGCGCTGCTTTATAGGTAATATTCTGACCTCTAGATGGCGCTGTTTTATAGGTAATATTCTGACCTCTAGATGGCGCTGTTTTATAGGTAATATTCTGATTTATAGGTAATATTCTGACCTCTAGATGGCGCTGTTTTATAGGTAATATTCTGACCTCTAGATGGCGCTGTTTTATAGGTAATATTCTGTTTTATAGGTAATATTCTGACCTCTAGATGGCGCTGTTTTATAGGTAATATTCTGATTTATCAGAATCCAACCAGACCCATCCAGCGCTAGTGATCTTTTTTATTCTCTAATTTACAAATCTGTTTAACTTTCTGGCTCCAGTTGATATATATATAAAAAATTTAAAAAAATGTTTTTTCCTGGAATACCCCTTTAATATATTTCTATTGGAGCGGCAAAAAGACCCGAGTACCCTGTTATCATCGGCGCTCCCATAGAAATGACCGGAGCGTGTGCCGTGACTACACGCGCTCCTCTCTGAGAAAGCCGGGATCCTGTCCCAAAAATCGAGGGTGGTCCCAGCACTAGGACTCCCCATGATCGGCTACTTATTCCCTATCCTGTTTGGTTTTGCCGGAGTTCTCCTTTAATCATAGACCAAGCACCACCTAAGACAGTGTTTCCCAACCAGGGTGCCTCCTGCTGTTGCAAAACTGCAACTCCCAGCATGCCCGGACAGCCAAAGGCGTTCACTTTCCCTTTTGTGTATCCATCTGGCCCGGACCGTCAGGATGTTTCCTTCATCCGCAGATTCTTACCTCTCAGGCTCCGCCCTTTTCATCCACCTATAGGGTCATAAACAGTAATAGTTCTGCTGTTTGTAGTCAGGCACAGTAAAGTGGGTTGTTGAGGAGGAGTAGGTCTGTAGGATTACCCCCACCCCCCCCCCCCCCCCCAATTAGGTAGATTGGTGTTTTTTTTTTCCCCATTAGGTAGGTGCCAAACTGTATGTAGGTTTGCCCAAGATGTAGCTTCCCTTAGTAGGCTGGCCCCCACAGAATGTTATGTCCCCGGTACATAGTTCCCCCAATATGTTGTTTTCCTCGATAGGTGGTTTTCCCCCTCTAAGTAGGACCCCCTGTATACAGTTTGCTCCATGTAGGTAGGACCCCTGTATATGTAGGGGCCCATTAGTAACATATGTAGGGGCCCATTAGTAACATATGTAGGGGCCCATTAGCAACATATGTAGGGGCCCATTAGTAACATATGTAGGGGCCCATTAGTAACATATGTAGGGGCCCATTAGTAATATATGTAGGGGCCCATTAGTAAAATATGAAGGGGCCCATTAGTAATATATGTAGGGGCCCATTAGTAACATATGTAGGGGCCCATAAGTAACATATGTAGGGGCCCATTAGTAACATATGTAGGGGCCCATTAGTAATATATGTAGGGGCCCATTAGTAATATATGTAGGAGCCCATTAGTAATATATGTAGGGGCCCATTAGTAACATATGTAGGGGCCCATTAGTAATATATGTAGGGGCCCATTAGTAATATATGTAGGGGCCCATTAGTAACATATGTAGGGGCCCATTAGTAACATATGTAGGGGCCCATTAGTAATATATGTAGGGGCCCATTAGTAATATATGTAGGAGCCCATTAGTAATATATGTAGGGGCCCATTAGTAACATATGTAGGGGCCCATTAGTAATATATGTAGGGGCCCATTAGTAACATATGTAGGGCCCATTAGTAATATATGTAGGGGCCCATTAGTAATATATGTAGGACCCATTAGTAATATATGTAGGGGCCCATTAGTAATATATGTAGGGGCCCATTAGTAATATATGTAGGGGCCCATTAGTAATATATGTAGGGGCCATTAGTAATATATGTAGGGGCCCATTAGTAACATATGTAGGGGCCCATTAGTAATATATGTAGGGGCCCATTAGTAATATATGTAGGGGCCCATTAGTAACATATGTAGGGGCCCATTAGTAATATATGTAGGGGCCCATTAGTAATATATGTAGGGGCCCATTAGTAACATATGTAGGGGCCCATTAGTAATATATGTAGGGGCCCATTAGTAATATATGTAGGTGCCCATTAATAATATATGTAGGGGCCCATTAGTAATAAATGTAGGGGCCCATTAGTAACATATGTAGGGGGCCCATTAGTAAAATATGTAGGGGCCCATTAGTAATATATGTAGGGGCCCATTAGTAATATATGTAGGGGCCCATTAGTAATATATGTAGGGGCCCCTTAGTAACATATGTAGGGGCCCATTAGTAATATATGTAGGGGCCCATTAGTAACATATGTAGGGGCCCATTAGTAACATATGTAGGGGCCCATTAGTAATATATGTAGGGGCCCATTAGTAATATATGTAGGGGCCCATTAGTAATATATGTAGGGGCCCCTTAGTAACATATGTAGGGGCCCATTAGTAATATATGTAGGGGCCCATTAGTAATATATGTAGGGGCCCATTAGTAACATATGTAGGGGCCCATTAGTAATATATGTAGGGCCCCATTAGTAATATATGTAGGAGCCCATTATTAACATATGTAGGGCCCCATTAGTAACATATGTAGGGGCCCCATTAGTAATATATGTAGGAGCCCATTAGTAACATATGTAGGGGCCCATTAGTAATATATGTAGGGGCCCATTAGTAATATATGTAGGGGCCCATTAGTAACATATGTAGGGGCCCATTAGTAATATATGTAGGGCCCCATTAGTAATATATGTAGGAGCCCATTAGTAACATATGTAGGGCCCCATTAGTAACATATGTAGGGGCCCCATTAGTAATATATGTAGGGGCCCATTAGTAACATATGTAGGGGCCCATTAGTAATATATGTAGGGCCCATTAGTAATATATGTAGGGGCCCATTAGTAATATATGTAGGGGCCCATTAGTAATATATGTAGGGCCCATTAGTAACATATGTAGGGGCCCATTAGTAATATATGTAGGGCCCATTAGTAATATATGTAGGGGCCCATTAGTAACATATGTAGGGACCCATTAGTAATATATGTAGGGCCCATTAGTAACATATGTAGGGCCCATTAGTAACATATGTAGGGGCCCATTAGTAACATATGTAGGGGCCCATTAGTAACATATGTAGGGGCCCATTAGTAACATATGTAGGGGCCCATTAGTAACATATGTAGTGGCCCATTAGTAATATATGTAGGGGCCCATTAGTAATATATGTAGGGCCCATTAGTAATATATGTAGGGGCCCATTAGTAACATATGTAGGGGCCCATTAGTAACATATGTAGGGGCCCATTAGTAACATATGTAGGGGCCCATTAGTAACATATGTAGTGGCCCATTAGTAATATATGTAGGGGCCCATTAGTAATATATGTAGGGGCCCATTAGTAACATATGTAGGGGCCCATTAGTAACATATGTAGGGGCCCATTAGTAATATATGTAGGGCCCATTAGTAATATATGTAGGGGCCCATTAGTAACAAATGTAGGGGCCCATTAGTAACATATGTAGGGGCCCATTAGTAACATATGTAGGGGCCCATTAGTAATATATGTAGGTGCACAGTATAAATACGCTACTGGGTGGACTTACAGAGAGCAGGCAGGTAAATGGAGGCTCCGCTCCAGCAGGGGGCGCCCGGCATTGTGGACGGTATCTGCTCCAGTGACGCGGATGTTTCACGCCTGATGTTCTGAATCAGCATCATGGTGCTGACACTTACTGCCAGATATTCCGCCATTTTCCCACAAGAATGTCGCGGCCCCCCTGGTGGGGTATTACAGCTCCCAGAAGCAGCGCGTCACCCCGGTGGGGAGTCACTGGCAGAGATCATAGGGAGAAAAAACAACAATCACTCATAGACTTCAATAAAATGGCGCCATCTAGTGGTCAAATCAACTGCTCATCAGAATATTCCCTATAGACTGCAATGATACAGCGCCCTCTAGAGATCACACCAACCCCTCACAGGCTTCAATAACACAGCGCCATCTATAGACCTGATCTGGGAATACATTGATGATCACTTATATTGCGGTCATTTATTCTCGCCCTGCAGTCAGTTTGGCGCGGGATCGTTTCCGGTGGAGGAGCGCTGGCAGGGAATATTTCAACAGTTCCAGAAATTCCTTGAATCCGGATGCAAAAAAGAAACAGAGGAATCGTTCCTGGGATTTCATGTCAAGTCCAGTAAGAAGATGCAGAAGTCTCAGGAATATCTGTACTGTGCGAGGTGAGCGGGGGCTGTATATACCCTGTATACTGTGCGAGGTGAGCGGGGGCTGTATATACCCTGTATACTGTGTGAGGTGAGGGGGGCTGTATATACCCTGTATACTGTGTGAGGTGAGGGGGGGGGTGTATATACCCTGTATACTGTGTGAGGTGAGGGGGGGGGCTGTATATACCCTGTATACTATGTGAGGTGAGGGGGGGGGCTGTATATACCCTGTATACTGTGTGAGGTGAGGGGGGGGTGTATATACCCTGTATACTGTGCGAGGTGAGCGGGGGCTGTATATACCCTGTATACTGTGTGAGGTGAGGGGGGCTGTATATACCCTGTATACTGTGCGAGGTGAGGGGGGGCTGTATATACCCTGTATACTGTGTGAGGTGAGGGGGGGCTGTATATACCCTGTATACTGTGTGAGGTGAGGGGGGCTGTATATACCCTGTATACTGTGCGAGGTGAGCGGGGGCTGTATATACCCTGTATACTGTGTGAGGTGAGGGGGGGCTGTATATACCCTGTATACTGTGCGAGGTGAGGGGGGGGGCTGTATATACCCTGTATACTGTGTGAGGTGAGGGGGGGGGCTGTATATACCCTGTATATACCCTGTATACTGTGTGAGGGGGGGGGGGTGTATATACCCTGTATACTGTGTGAGGTGAGGGGGGGGGCTGTATATACCCTGTATACTATGTGAGGTGAGGGGGGGGGCTGTATATACCCTGTATACTGTGTGAGGTGAGGGGGGGGGTGTATATATCCTGTATACTGTGCGAGGTGAGCGGGGGCTGTATATACCCTGTATACTGTGTGAGGTGAGGGGGGGGTGTATATACCCTGTATACTGTGCGAGGTGAGGGGGGGGCTGTATATACCCTGTATACTGTGCGAGGTGAGGGGGGGGGTGTATATACCCTGTATACTGTGTGAGGTGAGGGGGGGTGTATATACCCTGTATACTGTGTGAGGTGAGCGGGGGCTGTATATACCCTGTATACTGTGTGAGGTGAGGGGGGGGCTGTATATACCCTGTATACTGTGCGAGGTGAGGGGGGGGTGTATATACCCTGTATACTGTGTGAGGGGGGGCTGTATATACCCTGTATACTGTGTGAGGGGGGGGCTGTATATACCCTGTATACTGTGCGAGGTGAGCGGGGGCTGTATATACCCTGTATACTGTGTGAGGTGAGGGGGGGGGGTGTATATACCCTGTATACTGTGTGAGGTGAGGGGGGGGGTGTATATACCCTGTATACTGTGTGAGGTGAGGGGGGGGGTGTATATACCCTGTATACTGTGTGAGGTGAGGGGGGGGTGTATATACCCTGTATACTGTGGGTGAGGTGAGGGGGGGTGTATATACCCTGTATACTGTGTGAGGTGAGGGGGGGGGTGTATATACCCTGTATACTGTGTGAGGTGAGGGGGGGGGCTGTATATACCCTGTATACTGTGTGAGGTGAGTGGGGGCTGTATATACCCTGTATACTGTGCGAGGTGAGGGGGGGGTGTATATATCCTGTATACTGTGTGAGGTGAGCGGGGGCTGTATATATTCTGTATACTGTGTGAGGTGAGGGGGTGCTGTATATACCCTGTATACTGTGTGAGGTGAGGGGGGGGCTGTATATACCCTGTATACTGTGTGAGGTGAGGGGGGGGCTGTATATACCCTGTATACTGTGTGAGGTGAGTGGGGGCTGTATATACCCTGTATACTGTGCGAGGTGAGGGGGGGGTGTATATATCCTGTATACTGTGTGAGGTGAGGGGGGGGTGTATATACCCTGTATACTGTGTGAGGTGAGGGGGGGGGGTGTATATATCCTGTATACTGTGTGAGGTGAGGGGGGGCTGTATATACCCTGTATACTGTGTGAGGTGAGGGGGGGCTGTATATACCCTGTATACTGTGTGAGGTGAGGGGGGGGGGTGTATATATCCTGTATACTGTGTGAGGTGAGCGGGGGGCTGTATATATCCTGTATACTGTGTGAGGTGAGGGGGGGGGGTGTATATATCCTGTATACTGTGTGAGGTGAGGGGGGGTGTATATATCCTGTATACTGTGCGAGGTGAGGGGGGGCTGTATATACCCTGTATACTGTGTGAGGTGAGGGGGGGGCTGTATATACCCTGTATACTGTGCGAGGTGAGGGGGGGGTGTATATACCCTGTATACTGTGTGAGGGGGGGGCTGTATATACCCTGTATAGTGTGTGAGGGGGGGCTGTATATACCCTGTATACTGTGCGAGGTGAGCGGGGGCTGTATATACCCTGTATACTGTGTGAGGTGAGGGGGGGGGGGGTGTATATACCCTGGTATACTGTGTGAGGTGAGGGGGGGGGTGTATATACCCTG